>NC_056726.1:582562265-582584765 GCF_019279795.1 Protopterus annectens | reverse complement strand
GTGACACCTACCCATCATGTCCCCACTTGGTCATTGAAATGTACCTGTAGCTAATATCCTAAGGGCTACACATACCTTTGTTTCCACTGGGATGGGTTCCATTCTGTTGGCTTTGGATCTGAGTTGAGGGTGGCAGAATTCACTGAGCTCTTGTAATATGTCCCTGTCCACATTGTAGCACTCTACTATCTCCAGCTCATGTAGCTCCTGGAAGGTTACCCGGGGCCTGAACACTCTTCTCCTTCTCAGCCTAGGCCTATTGTCAGCAACACCAGCAGCACTGACTTCAGCATCTAGCGCATACAGATGTAGCAGACCTGCAGCAGCCAGTAGCATTATCTCAGTTAAAATTCCCAAGTCTTTATTCCAATGGTCCAGAGTACTGGAGGAAAATCAGAATGTAGGGTGTATGCATACTTTATACAGGTCTGCTGTAAGTCCACCATGTGTGATTGGATAATTATTATGCATTTCACCTGTCTAGATTGTAATAAACTTCATTTAATGGCCCTACTTTAGTGCACAACACTGCTCTATGTGTTGCACCAAGCAGAATAACTTATACAAAATTTAAAATCAATAATTGAATATATCTGGTTTTAATTACTTGCTGCTTACATCATCACTGTGACCTGGGTGGTCTTTCCGTGTGAACATGCACAGTTATGCAGGACACAGTGCACATGCACCAGGAATTAAAAATCCTAAAAGTAATGGGACACACCCCCCTGCTGGCATCCACATCCAGTGGAAATATCAACATGGTGTGGGAGCCTACACAAAGTGGATATATGGACACTCTTACTCCTCTTTGCTATTCAAGACATCTGCCTCATTTGCATACATATCTGTGCTGACAGCCTGGAAACTACATGGTTCATAGCATACCCTTATGAACTGGGCAATAGTACCAATGCACCATTGTACACACCAGATGCAATGTCCTATAATAGACTTCTGACAAATATTATAAAAATGCCTTTTTTCCTCTTTTTTATTTTTAAATTAAGCATGTTTGCACACACAGCGGCACATAGTGGAAACATGCCAAAATTATTTAAAGAAAAATCATTAATTTAACTTATTCCCTTCCTCTTTCTGACATACAGAATATTAGTTTTGCACATATCTGTATGTGGTATAACATTTTCAGGAGAGGAATGTCCATATTTGTGGAGTTTTACAACCCCTTCTGTTTGTGTAGACTCTTATACGCAGAAAAATTCTGCGTACACTAGGTACACTGACACGGAGTCTACATGGATGCCTTTCTATTTGTTGGATTGCTTAACCTGCCTCATTTGCATAAGATTAACCTACTTATGAGGTAATTTGCATTCCTCAGAATTTTCCCTGTTTGCTTGTGCATGCATGCTTCTAAGCGGCACTTACTGAATCTAAAAATATTCATGCTCATGTATGCATCGCGTCATATTGTGTACAGAAAAACAATTGTCTAGGCTTTACTGAATTCCCCCTTTAATCTATTATCTATTAATGTAAATAGATTAAATAATGGCAACAAAAGGAAATCATTACTGAAATATCTAAAGTTAAATAGAGAAGGCATTATATTCTTGTAAGAGACTCACTTGGTAGATAAAGATATGCAACATTTAAATAACTTAGGTCATGAAATGTTATCATCTGCTTCTTTTAACAAAAAGAGGAGAGGAACAGCTATACTTCTTAGAAACTCTACCATAATGCCTAAGGACATGGAATCCATTAATGATTTCAAAGGAATGTATACATTTGTAATAACTAATAGAATGGCGAGCTCTATAAACTAGCCAATTTTACTGGAGCCATGGAATAGGTGCAAGAGTGGCTAAAGATCACTTAAACTTACTACAAAGTCACTGTAATAGTAGTTTAATTTTAGCAGGGGATTTTAACTGCATATCTACTATAGAAGATACAAGCAAACAGAAGAAAACTAAAATTCTGGCTTCAGCTAAAGCACTAAACAGATGGATTAGTAAAAATACTTTAGTTGATTTAATAGTAAAAGCAGACGCTAAGTCATTGTTCTTCACTCATTATTCCTATATGCATGGGAAGCAAACTAGAACTCATAGGATGTTATGCCTCTACAGATTTACTTAATAAAGTGAATTATTTTAAAACAATTCCTTTCATAATACACTAAGTATTAATACATTAATGTATATAATGAAATTTTAGATTATTTATAGAATTCCAGTATATATATATATATATATATATATATATATATATATATATATATATATATAAAATTAAATTAAAATATCTCTGCAAACCTGCAAAATGCTTTAAAAACATGAAAGTGTAAATAAACGTTTTTTCCCTTTAATCGGCTTTTCAATATGCAATATTATTTGGATTGAATAGTTATGTTTAATATAATGTTTGTTACACTTGCAATCTTTGTAGTGTGCACACACACACACACACACACACACACACCCATCCCCCTTCCCAGCTTATTTTAGTTAGGAATTGTATTTGCAGCAGTTTCTGATTCTGCTGTGCTTAGTAAGGAGGAATACCAAACACTCTTAAGCTGTTCTTCTTTATAAGCTGTAAATGTACCCTTATATACCTTACTACTTTTCACCCAATAC
Source organism: Protopterus annectens (assembly GCF_019279795.1). Lineage (NCBI taxonomy): Eukaryota > Metazoa > Chordata > Ceratodontiformes > Protopteridae > Protopterus > Protopterus annectens. The sequence continues at coordinate 582,582,156 of NC_056726.1, read as the reverse complement.
TTAACTGACCCTATAACCAGCATCTTAAATAGATTTGCTGCAGCCTCACTTTTTTTCCTGAGTAATTACCTGCTGGTTCTTGTTCTCTGGGGTGTCATTTATCCTTGTTTTACTCTTAGTTTTTATTCTTCTTCTTCCCTTTCTCCCTTAACTCTGTTCTGATACCTTCTCCCATGATGCTTTGCTCCATTCAAATGCTTTCCTAGCTGGCACCATTTTTTGTTCCAGATTCTGTAGTCTATTTTGCTACTTCATAACTTCACACCCTATTCCACTATTGCTATATTTGAGTCTATTCCTTCACACTGCAAACCCGTCACTTTTCCCTGCAAAGATACTTAACAGTTTCACTGATTGTTTTATATTTTCAGCTTTCAGTCTGTTGAGACCTGGGCCAGTCACAAGAAACTAGCAATTGCCTTCATCTATATCCCTCCAGGAAACAACATACCTATCTTAGAGCTCTTTCTCTCCTGGATCTCTCAGGCTGTCTCATATTAAACTGTTATCTTGGGTGACGTTAACATTCATTGGAATGCCCTTGATACTTATTCCCCTAATACCTCCATTAATCTCTTTGGCTTCTCCCAGCTAATCTCTGCCCCCACCCATCTAAATAAACACACCAACTCTGGTGGCAACTCAAATGACCCCTCAAATTTCAGGCCCATTGCCATTCTAGCCCCCCTGTCAAAAATTCTCGAAAAGTGCATCCACAAACAGCTTCTTAATCACCTCCTCCTACAAAATCTGCTTATCCCTACACAGCATGGTTTCTGCCCAAATCACAGTACAGCTAATGCTATGATATCATTCACTGATTCAATCACAAATTCTCATGACAACAACAAGCTAATCTCATGTTTGTTTCTGGACCTCTCCAAAGCCTTTGACACAGTTTCCCACCAATTGCTTCTATCCAAGCTAGCTACCCTTAATCTCTTCAACTCTGCACTTTCTTGATTCTCCAGCTACCTCTCCAACAGATTCCAGGCAGTTAATTAGCAATCCAAATGTTCTCCCTTTTTACCAGTACAAACTGTGGTACCCAAAGGTTCCATCCTTGGACCCCTATTATTTACCAGGATGTAGTAGCTTTTTTTTTTTTCCCAAATCCCACAGCAGCTGTTTGTCTCCCCTGGTGTGTAATCGTCCTCATGTAAGTTCTTGCATTCAAGTAATCCAAGCCACCCATCTGATCAATTGGGTGTCCACTCCCCATAGCAAGCAGTGGAAACCTCAAAAATCTCACTTGCGCATTGGGCGCGCACGGACACTGTCCTGTAACTTTTTGTTGTGCCTTTCGGCTTTTCCTGGTTAAGGGTCGCCACAGCAGAACTCCAGTCTGCTAATGATTGGCAGTAGATTTTTACGTGCCAAGTTGCCAGCCTTGACGCACAACCTTCAATGAAGGTACGCCCATTCACGCATGTCTCCACGCAGAAGATGCTCTAGTTGAGAATCGAACCGGACATCGTCTTACTGTGAGGCGACAACGCTACCGCAGCACCACCACCGCGGATCGGACACTGTCCTGTAACTAAAGAGACTAAAAACTAATTAATCCAAGCCACCCATTGGGTCAATTAGGTGTCTGCCCCCCATTACAAGTAGTGGAAACCTCAAAAATCTCACTCGCACACTGGGGACCCACTGACACTGTCCTGTAACTAAAGAGACTAAAAAATGAATTAATCTAAGCCACCCATCAGTCAAGTGGGTGTCTGCCCCCCATACCAAGCAGTGGAAACCTCAAAATTCACACTCGCACACTGAGCACCCATGGACACTGTCTTGTAACTAAAGAGACTAAAAACTAATGTACGTGCTTAACTTCCAAGTGTCTAGACAGTAAAATACCTTAACTGCACTAACTTTAACAAATGTTAGTGAGTGTGTTAGTACATTCTGCTGTATAGTTCCTTAATCAAACCACTGTACTGATGAGCACATCACCAGGAAGCAACAGCTGTATAACCCTCTCCAGTAAGTGTCCCCCTCCCAACTATAGTCTATTTTATTTTGAGAAAAACTTAAATCTATAAAATAGCATTCCATTACCTCTCCTGTTTCATCTGTAAATAACCCTAGCTTTAACTTTATATCACCAGGTATCATCATAACACCAGTTTTCTCATCCAATTCCAGGCTAAATTGCTAAAAGGTGGGACCCAAGTAATTCTGTAGCAGCCTGTCTCCAGCTTGATTATCTTAGCTACAATTCAGGTCATATATAATTACTGATATGCCCAGAGATCTAAAATTAAACACACCCAGCATCCTGAGGTCTACTTGCAGTTTAAAGAAAACAAAACTACAACAATAACAGGAAATATAAAAACATAGGGAAATCAAAACCATTAAACTTGTTCACTGCAGCTGCCCTTACTTTGGTTCTGTTGTTCATCCTAGGTGCTTAACAGCACTGCCCCCTTTCCACTGTCACTCACTTACATTGTTTTCCCTGTTAGTTCTGGGATCATCTTCCCACCTAGTCCACTTACCTGGCCACCTCACTGACAGTTTATGTCGGCATTGTCATCTGACTACTGATCTAGGCGTGCCAAAACCACACCCCACCCACATCCCACCCACTATCTCAACCAATCCCAAAGCAACAACACAACTGCAAACATTAACAAGCTCCCACCCACCAAGTCCTCCTACCAAACTATATACCCTCATACTATCACCACCAACCAAACCACCACCCACAAACCCTCAAGTAACTATGATTACCGCTCATCTGTTACTACTAGCTTCCCTTGTACTTTACACTATTACCTGCTAACATAATGCTCACGTAATATTTCACCCCAGCCCAACCCTAACTTCCACCTGCCTACCACGTAGTAACACTCCCTTCTCCAACCCCCACTTATTGAACTACTCTACCACTGAGATATACAAACTCAAATGTATTAATTCCACCATACCTTCCACCAAACCCAACAGATTAACTAAACTTCTACTCAAAATTCAATCTCTATGTCTATTCCTGCAAACACAGCTCCATATTTGTGGTGCAATACACCCCAAACAGGCCCCACAACTGATGCTACCAACCTCACTAGTCCAAACATCCAACATGCAATTAACTTAAAAAACCCTGTGACCTAATTGTACTTAGTATGAACACTAGAAGTATCTTGAACAAAACTGACATACTACACGCCACACTATCCGCTTATAACCCAGACATTACACTCATTACAGTGACCTGGCTTAAACCCCACATTAAGGATAATGAGATACTTCCCCCTGGTTATAATATAATCAGGGCTGATAGAACTATCAAAAAAAGATGGAGGCATCGCCATACTATAGAAGACCGTCCTCAGGGTAAACCTTATACATAAAGAAATGCCAACATTTAACAATCCAAAAACCCTATTCACCAAAATTTAAATCAGTCACTTTAACATTCACTGGTAAACAATCAACACAACTATCCACTCTAATCACATCAACCTGTATTCCTATAATCAACTTATCCAAACACCCACCCCCCACTAACAAAAATACAAGCAAGGAATCCATACTAGACTGGAGCTTTACATATAACCCATCTACTGCCCAATATTATAGTACATACCAAATGGCCTTAGTGACCATTTGCCCACATTCATATTAAGACAACACCTCAAAACCACTAAAACAACCATGCTACATGAAATCCATAATTCAAAAAATGTCATACATGAGCATTTCATTAATGCACTAAGGTATTGCAACTGGGCTCCCCTAACAACCCTCACACTACTTCAATTCCACCTTTTTAAACATATTAAATCAGATGGCCCCCCTATGGATAATTTGAATAAAAATAACAGGCCCCATGGCTCTCTAAAAACACATAACCCTTCTAAAACTTAGGGATAAAGCTTGGGATACATGGTATCACCATAAGACCGATCACCACAAGCAGATCTTCCTTGAACTACGTAATAAAGCAAAAAAACAGATAAGGCAAGATAAGAAAAATCAGAACACAGAGCTACAAGTAAAACATACCACTAACCCCAAAAAATTCTGGACAGCTGTGAACCAAGTATTATGACCAGGCAAACCCAGTACCCCCCATGTTAGAGGAGATAATATAGAGATAACTACCCAATTTAACAACTACTTCATTTCTTCCATCCTTAAACTAACTAGCAACAGCTAGACCTCCACTCCCCCACAACCAATCAGCAACCCAAACTCATACCCTCCATTCACTCTCAAACCAGTTTCTACCAACACAATATACAAGCACCTCACTAAACTAAAACCCACCACCTTGGCAAGCGACAAACTCCCTGCAGAGTACCTCAAAATTGCCGCAAGTGCTATAGCTTATCCCATCTCAATACTTATCAACTATTCTATCAACAAGCATACAATTTCAGCCCTTTGGAAAACCTCCTACATAATACCCTTGCTCAAAGGTGGTCTCTCAACCGAACTTACCAACTACCGCACCATAGCAATCTTATCCCCCTTATCACAAATCCTTGAAAAATGTATCCATTCTCAGCTGATGAAACATTTAATTACAAATAGTCTCCTCACCAACACCCAACATGGCTTTCTCCCATCCCATAGTACCACCACAGCACTTCATATCCTTCACTAACACTGTCAATCAATATAGGAATTAAGGAAACCTAGTGTCTGCCACCTTCCTCTATCTGTCCAAAGCATTCAATACAGTATCACATAGCAATCTACTTACTATCCTAGATGAACTCAGCCTAAACAACCCCTCCTTGCTCTGCTTTCAAGACTACCTATCCAACTGCCAAAAAGCAGTTAAGTGGCATAATGTCCTCTCCCCCCTTCTCCCAGTAACAGTAGGTTTACCACAGGGATCCATTCTGGGACCCCTGCTATTTAATATCTTTACAAACATCCTCACACCACCACCCAGCAAGCTATAATAGTCCAATATGCAAATGATACTATATTGATCTGCTCAGCTCCCACACTCCAAACACTCCAGACTAAAACCCAAAGGCCTTCTCCAATATTGAAAACTGGTTAAAAAACTCACAACTAATACTTAACCCCAAAAAGACACAACTTATGCTTTTCCACCCTACCAAAACTATTGATTCTTCTGCTCTTTTTTCTATCAGTTCTGCCATTAACACCCAAATCTCCCCAGTATCACAAACTAAACTTCTTGGTGTAATACTTGACCAAAACCTAAAGTCTGACAAACATATAACACAAACCATATCCAAAGTCCATAAAAACGTGGAACCCTATACTGCCGCAAAAACTGTCTAACCAAAGACACTAAAATTACAATATCAAGAACTCACTTTCTCTCTACATTGCTCTGTGCATTCCCTGTATTAACAAACCTTAATAAGGCAGACCTACACAAATTGTCCATGTGTTATAATAAAATAGCTAGATTTGCAACCAGCTCTAATTTCCGCTCCCACCACTGTCACTCACTAAAACAACTAGGTTGGCTAGAACTCCCCAACTTACTAAACTATAACCAACTCACCATGACTCATTGCTTGCTGTACCACCCAAAAAGATTCCTGATCTCTCAGGCTTACTCAACTTTCACAATTCTGCTCACCAGCTAAGATCCACAAACAAAGCCCTTCTTGAAGTAGCCAAGTGTAGACTCAGTGCTGCAGAATCCCTCGACTCCTACACAGTTGCTAAAATCTGGAATTCACTTCCACCAGATATCAGATTGCAAACAGCAGTCCTACCTTTAAAACCCAATTAAAAGCCCACCACAGTCTCATCTGGCAACATACCTGTACTGACCATGGCTAGCCCTACTACCATTACCATAGGTTCATAGGTTGGTACTAGGCTATCGACCCTAGGGCCTATACAAGCCTAGCCATAACAATTCCCTGGGTAGTTCTTCCCACAGTAGGCCAAGCATGTTATTGGTACTAACTCAGAATACACCTTTAAGTTTATGGCCATAGGCAGACTTTTTGACAACATCGGGGGGGGGGGACATACGTAATATGACTGAGCAGTTAGAGGCCAAATGGATTATTAGACTTAGGGAAGATTCAGGACATGGTTTAAATGAATATGTGCCACTTAAACCCAAGCTTAAATCCAGACCCTTGTTTAGATTTTTTTCTCTCTTTTTCTTTTTAAATATATCACTAATAAAGTGTGTTTACTTATATATGTAATTTTTTATGTATATATTTATACATACACTTTTACAAATATATAAATGTTATATCTAAAGTTGCATTTAAAAGACTGTGTATTACATATGTATATGTGTTTTCATATATGTATATATATATATATATATATATATATATATATATATATATATATATATATAGTTCTACCTCAGTTAAACGTGTGTGTGCCCAGAAGATTGACAGCTCAGAAGACTGACGCCGACGGGCAGAAGATCGAGTAAGTGTCGCGGTAGTGATTGTGTTTGGGTTAGGGGCGGATAATAAGTGAGTTAGGAGGGTGGCCAGGTAAGTGTGCAGTGGTGAGTGTTAGTAAGGGTGTTGGGGTTTAGGTTAGTTAGAGTGAGGGTAGTAGGTGGAGAGGTACGTTGTAGGTGGAGTTTGTGTTTGGGTTTTTGTGTGGAGGTTGTGTAATGGGTTTGTAGGTATGTTGGGGTGTTGATTGTGGTGTGTGCAGTGATATATATATATATATATATATATATATATATATGTGTGTGTGTGTGTGTGTGTGTGAATTTTTTATATATTTTTCATAAGTGCCTTCTAATGATAGCAGTTCATGCTTGCAAGCATTTCTTTCATTCAGTAGAGTAGTAAGCTCAAGTTACATCCTATGATGTTAATTGTTTTTACCTAATTCATATCATGATATACACTGTTTGAAACTCTTGGTGTTCTGGCGGGTGTGTGATTCTCAAACAATCTGGAAATATATCTCTGATTGATAAGTATATTTCTTGGCATTTTAACCTTTCAGAGTTCTGCATTGTCTTAATTTTGCCTGACTGAATTATTTTATATATTGTCTGGCATTGTTTTCTGTTTCTCATCTGTCCTGAAACTGCTTCCCCCCCGTTCCTGTGATGAAGTTTATAAAAACTGGTCTAACAGCTTTTGTGTTATCTGATTGCTTCAAGGCTTGCTGATTTAAAAATAGTTTCTGTTTATAAATTCCTGCATACACTGTTAGAAATTCCTGGTGTTCTGGCTGGTGTGCGATTCTCAAACAATCTGGAAATATATCACTGATTGAGAAGCATATTTCTTGGCATTTTAACCTTTCAGAGTTCTGCATTGTCTTAATTTTGTCTGACTGAATTATTTTATATATTTTCTGGAATTGTTTTCTGTTTCTAATCTATCCTGAAACTGGTTTTCTCCTCCTCCCACCGTATTCTTCTGGTGTTGTTATAGTTGGTGGCTTTGCAGTTGCCCGCCCCTACTGTAAATTTGATCTGGGACACCCTTCCCAGTCTGGTATTCACTCTACTTAATACAGAGAGAACATTTGAGAAGGCAAACCCACTCAGGTTCTTAACCTTGAATTTTTCTTCTGCTCCTTCTTCCTCTCTCCTTGCACTTTACTAAAAAGAATTGCACTTTATTTTGTTTTTCATCTTCTTAAAAGTACTCAATTGTATTTATTCTGCTCCATTTATTACTGCTTGGTAGTAGCCTGATTAAATTGTAGCTGTTATTCTAAGCCTTTTGGTTTAAGCACTTGGGCTCTAGCTCAGCTGTTTTACATTAAGAAGGTTTGTTGTCTGCACTGTTGTGGCATGACAGGTATCTTACATCCTTCTAAGTTGGGAATTGCTGATTAAAGGCTCAGTGTCTGTTATTCTAAAAGTGTATTAGCTCTAGTTAAAGCACTTGGGCTTCAGGCCAGTTATTTTTCATTAAGAAGGTTTGTGGTCTGCATTCTTGTGGGAGGAGAGGCTAAATTCTGCCCTTCTGACCTGGGAATCTCTGGTTAAAGGCTTATTGTGCCTGCTTATTTGAACTGTTTCTTTCTGAAATTGGTATGCCTTGTTTGCTGTAGCATAGACTAGATTCAGACATCTTGAATTTAGCTTTGTTTGTATAACTTAAGCACTAATCCAGGCCACCATTTTGGGAGAAGGTTCCCCTGCATCCTAGTGGCAGGAGTGCGCAGTTAGAACTTGTCTGATTGAAGACTGCTGGAACAGGGCTCAGATTTGAGATTTTTTACTGGTTAATTGGGCAATTTGTTTAAATCAGTTTGCTCATTTTCTATTGGGATGACATAATTGACAGACCACGATGCTTTGTCAGAGATGGCCTGCATCCGTTGCCCTTGGAATTCTGGATACTGGCTAAGGCTCTTGCCACCCCTATAGTGCCTTTTTTAGGCAAGGTTCAAATGACAAATTCACCATAGTAACAGGTACAAGCAAGCAAAATCTGAAGGTTATGCTACTCAATGCTACAAGTCTAAACCTCAAAATGCATTCACTCGAGGCACTCCTTAAAATGGAGAACATCGACATCTGTGCAGTGACAGAGACCTGGTTCAAAGCTCCAGAGAGCACCCCTGCATTACCAGACTATAATTCATACCACACCTTTCAGCCACCTAACCTGGACCAAAACACTAAAGGTGGAGGCGTGTCCATATTCATTAAGGATATCACCACCTCCAAGCCAGTTGCTTAGCATAATGCATCTGAGATTATCCAAGTTCAACTAACTCTGGGCAAGACCGTAATCCAGATTGTAGCTTGCTACAGACCTCCCACCATGCCCCAGGATTCCCACTGCTTTTTTCTTGATACACTGGAAAATATTAGGGTACAGCCCAACACCCTAATAATGGGTGAGGTCAACTACCCCACCATTAACTGGGAAAACTCCTCGTGTACCAACACTTTTTCTCAACGTTTTCTGGAATTCATCAATTCCAACGCCTTGGATCAAATTATCCACACCCCTATCAGGGACACCAGTATCCTACACCTGGTCATCACCAACATGGGTGACAGGTGTTCCACACCAGAGGTCAGTTCCTCGTTGGTCAGATCTGACCACAAGCTAATCACCCTAGACATCCACATCCCGCTCCCACCCCCATTAGGAAAACAACCGTAAAAAATTTCTCCAAAGCCAACTGCATGCTTCTTAAGACAGAAGTGGCAAACTTCACGACACCCATGCAGACGGACAATAGAGGTAAGACTGCTGAATCCTACACAAATGCACTTTATAAGCACTTAAATGAGTGCATGGATCATGCTATCCCTAATAGAACCAAGATGCTATCCTCCAAAAAAAGTAAGCCAATCTGGTGGTCTTCTGTCATAAACAAACTCTACAACAGAAGAAAGAAACTGTTGCAAAAAAGAGTAAAATCCCATGATTGGAGGAACTCCCTGGTCAGCCTCAGTAAGATCCCTCATAAAATCCTCCAAAGCTAGTTATGAAAACAAAATCGCCAATGATTCTAAAGACAACCACAAGCTATGTCAAGAATCTCAATGGCAACACTCAGACCTGCCCTGAGTTACAGCACAATGGCACTAAATATACAGAACCAACTGATATTGCCAACATCATGGCAGATACGTTCAGTGCTAACTTTACCCCCTCTCACCCCCTAAAGGGCCCATCTCTATATTGGAAGAATGCAAAGTTCCTGTAATCATGGCTGCACAGGTAAAAACCTCACTCTCCAAAACCAAGAACACAGCATCCATGGGACCTGACAATATCCCAGGCTGCCTTCTACATGAACTACAGAATAAACTGGCACCCCACCTAAGTACCATGTTCAGTCATAGCCTCACCGCAGGCTTTGTGCCCATTGAATGGCTTACCATGACAATTATCCCACTCCACAAAGGGGGAACTATGACAGACCCCAGGAACTACCACCCCATTAGCCTGACAAGCCTGGTCTGCAAGGCCATGGAACTTATCATCATGGAACTCATAAACAAAGACATTGGAGATCTCCAAACTCTGGACCCCACACAGTTTGGGTTTGTAAAAGGCAGGTCATGTCTCCTAAACCTGATAGACTTCTTTGAAGCAGTCACTAAAGCCATAGATAAGGGTAAGGTGGTTCACACAGCCTATCTAGATCTTGCCAAGGTATTCAACACCATCCCCCACTCTGGAATTATAGATAAACTCACTAAACTAGGTATAAATCTCTATGTCACAAGATGGGTTGCCAACTGGCTTACTGACAGAACCCACACTGTGAAAGTAGCAAACTCCAAATCAGACTTCAAACCAGTGACAAGTGGAGTACCACAAGGTTCAGTCCTGGGTCATCTCCTGTTGGGTATCTACTTCTCTGAAGTACAGGCTAACATAGAAGGTCTTTGGCAAGCTAAGTTCACAGATGACTGCAAACTAGGAGCCATAATCAAAACCCCTAATGATGTGGACATCCTAAAAAAGGGCCTCACTGAGACAGATGCCTGGTGTCAAAGCCATGGCCTCAAGCTCAATGCCAAAAAGTGCATTGTCATCCCCTTTGGTAAAACCTCTGTACCCATAAACTACCACATAGGCGGTAGTCTACTTAACATTAAAAGTGTGATAAGAGACCTTGGGACACAGGTGGACAGTAGTCTCTCCTTTGATAATCACATCCCCACAGTGGTCAGGAAATCCTTCTACATGTTACACCTCATCACAAAAGGTTTCTCATCCAGAAAAAAAGAGGTCATTGTTCCCCTCTACTCATCACTCATTAGACCCATTATAGAGTACAACGCCCCCTTTGGTATGTACCTCACAAGACATGTACAACAACTGGAAAGGACACAGAAATACCTCTCAAAGAGGATTACTGGCCTCAAACAGATGCCCTACATAGACCGTCTAAAATAACTCCAGCTTTACTCCATCACATATCGCCTACTCAGAGGCGATCTCTGCCTAACATACAAAGCTATGTCAAACCCAGAGCTGTTGGACATGCTCCACTTAAATAAATCCCAGTCCCTCTGAGCTGTACCCTCTAGGGACCTAAACCTTGTCACCACAATAAACAGAACATGCTGGAGGGATAGATTCCTGTCCAGAGACTTCCCATACTCTGGAACAAACTACCTATCTATATCAAACAAAGCTCCTCATTAGCACTCTTCAAGAAAAATCTTGATGATTGAATGGTTAATAGGAAATTCACCCCAGAGGATCATTTATGTGGCTCTGCATGACAAAGGCACAGGAAAATAATTTTCTTGGGTGGCAAAAGCCAGGGTACCTTTTTGGCTAGGCTTGTATAGGCCCTAGGGCCAACAGTCTAGTGCCTACCTATGAACCTATAAAAAACTGCACTTTATTCATCTGCTTTTACTGTATTTGTGTTTCTTCCTACTTTATACTTTATTGTGCTTTTACTGCTTGTTCTTAAAAGTACTTAATTGCATTTATTCTACTGCATTTAACTGCTTGTTAGTAGCCTGATTAAATTGTAACTGTTATTCTAAGCCTTTGTTTGAAGCACTTGGGCTTCAGACCAGTTGTTTTACATTAAGAAGGTTTGTGGTCTGCACTGTTATGGCAGGACAGGTAGCTTACATCCTTCTAAAGTGTATTAGTTCTGGTTTAAGCACTAGGGCTTCAGGCCAGTTATTTTACATTAAGAAGGTGTGGTCTGCACTCTTGTGAGAGGAGAGGGTAGATTCTGCCCTTCTGAGCTGGGAGTATCTGGTTAAAGGCTTATTTTGCTGTTTATTTGAACTGTTTCTTTCTGAAATCGGTATGCCTTGTTTGCTATAGCATATACTAAATTCAGACCTGCTGAATCTAGCTTTGGTTGTATAACTTGAGCACTAATCCAGACCATCTTTTTTTGGAGAAGGATCCCCTGCACCCTAGTGGCAGGAATGTGCAGTTAGAACTTGTCTGATCGAAGACTGCTGGAATGGAACTCAGTTTTAGCTTTTTATTGGTTAATTAGTTAATTTGTTTAAATCAGTTTGCTACTAGTATATTAAAAAATACACTTTATGCATCGCCGCTTAGCTAGGGTTAAACTATTCCCGGCGCCATAAAGTCTGCTCTTCAAATTTCCCCTTAGAACTAGCCATTTTTTTAGTTTTAGCACTCAAATCTGTTTCTTTGAACTCAGTACTTGTTCAGAACTCATTGTAAGCACTAAATAAGCTACAAATTACTACAGCACTCAACTTTCCTCACTTGTCTAGAGGAAAACAGTTTTTAGCACTTAATAAATAAGCACCTATCCAAACATGTCTAAGGGTCAGCTCCCGGTGTCTACCTGATGAATCTGGGCATCTTGGGGCAATGCAGCAATTGCCTCATGTACACAGACAACCCTCTCCTCCTACCACCCAATACTACAACCTGTGAGAGATGCACTTATATAGCCAAACTGGAAGTAAAGCTCTCTTCACCCAAGACTGGACTAGACAGTCAAGAGGAGAAGGTAAACACTTGCACCACACCACACTCATCACATAGTCCCTCAAAACCTACACCACCAAAACACACACATAGAAACACAAAACACACACCTACATTCATGGAGGCTCTCAATAAAAATCTGCTCAAGCAACAGAGACCTCCAAATCAGAAACGCAAGCAACCTCCACCCCCAACACAACCCAAATGACACATAGCCCACAAACTCAGTCTGCCACTCAACCACAGCCCATAAAGCATAACAACGTACCCAACACTCTAGTCATAGGTGACTCTATAGTCAGTCACACTGATGTTCCACTCACCAGGCTAAACAAGGAGAAAGTTACTGTCAGCTGCCTGTCAGGTGCCAGGATCTGCCACATAACGCACGCACTCAGGTCACTCCACAAGTACAAATATGACTCTGTCATTATCCATGTTGGTCTGAATGACCTGAGACGTACCTCCCTGGACTACATGAAAAGAGACATGGAGGAACTCTCTGATCTTGTAGCCCAGGCAGGTATGACCCTAGCCCTGAGTAGCATCCTGCCATCACCCAGAATGATACCACAGTACAAGGACAAAATGATTGACTTCAGCAATTGGCTAAGCTTCTGATGTCATTCTAAGGGGATCTAGTATCTGTCTGCCTGGGATGACATGATCGAGAGACCACGATGCTTTGCCAGAGATGACCTGCACCTGTCACCCTTGGGATTCCGGATACTGGCTAAGGCTCTTGCCACCCCTATAGTGCCTTTTTAAGGCAAGGTTCAAATGACAAATTCACCACCATAACAAGTACAAGCAAGCAAAATCTAAGGGTAATGCTACTCAATACTACAAGTATAAACCTCAAAATGCATTCACTCGAGGCAGTCCTTAAAATGGAGAACATCGACATCTGTGCAGTGACAGAGACCTGGTTCAAGGCTCCAGAGAGCACCCCTGCATTACCAGGCTATAATTCATGCCACACTTTTTGGCCACCTAACCTGGACTGAAACACTAAAGGTGGAGGCGTGTCCATATTCATTAAGGATATCCACACCTCCAGGCTAGTTGCTCAGTAAAATGCATCTGAGATTATCCAAGTTCAACTAACTCTGGGCAAGACCGCATTCCAAATTGTAACTTGCTACAGATCCCCCACCATGCCCCAGGATTCCCACTCCTCATTTCTTGATACACTGGAAAATATTAGGGTACAACCCAACACCCTAATAATGGGCAATTTCAGCTACCCCACCATTAACTGGGAAAACTACTCATGTGCCAACTCTTTTGCTCAATGTTTTCTGGAATTCATAGATTCCAATGCCTTGGATCAACTTTTCCACACCCCCACCAGGGGCAGCCATATCTTAGACCTGGTCATTACCAACATGGATGACCCGTGTTCCACAACAGAGGTCAATTCCTCATTGGTTAGATCCGACCACAAGCTAATCATCCTAGACATCTACATCCTGCCCCCACCCCACCCCCATTAGGGAAACCACCGTAAAACATTTCTCCAAAGCCAACTTCATGCTGCTTAAGACAGAAGTGGCAAACTTCACGACACCCATGCAGATGGACAATAGAGGTACAACTGCTGAATCCCACACAAATGCACTTTATAAGCACTTACACAAGTGCATGGATCATGTTATCACTAACAGAACCTAGATGCTATCCTCCAAAAAAAGCAAGACAATCTGGTTGTCCCCTGTCATAAACAAACTCTACAACAGAAGAAAGAAACCGTTGCAAAAAAGAATAAAATCCCATGATTGGAGGTACTCCCTGGTCAGCCTCAGTAAGAAGCTGAGATCCCTCATAAAATCCTCCAAAGCTAGTTACAAAAACAAAATCGCCACTGATTCTAAAGACAACCACAAAGCATTCTACAGCTAGGTCAAGACTCTGAATGGCAACAATCAGATCTGCTCTGAGTTACAGCACAGTGGCACTAAATATACAGAACCAACTGATATTGCCAACATCCTGGCAGATACGTTCAGTGCTAATGTTACCCCCCTCTGACCCCCTAAAGGGCTCTTTTCTATACTGGAAGAATGCAAAGTTCCTGTAATCACGGCTGCACAGGTAAAAACCAAATTTTCCAAAGCCAAGAACACAGCATCCATGGGACCTAACAACATTCCAGGCTGCATTCTACATGAACTACAGAATGAAATGGCACCCCACCTAAGCACCATGTTCAATCATAGCCTCACCTCAGGCTTTGTGCCCACTGAATGGCGCACAATGATGGTTATCCCACTCCACAAAGGGGAACCCACCATGGATCCTGGGAACTACCACCCCATTAACCTAAAGAGCCTGGTCTGCAAGGCCATGGAACATATCATTATGGAACTTATAAACAAAGACATTGGTAATCTGCAAACTCTGGACCCCACCCAGCTTGGGTTTGTAAAAGGCAGATCATGTCTCCTAAACCTGATAGACTTCTTTGAAGCAGTCACCAAAGCCGTAGATGAGGGCAAGGTGGTTCAAGTAACCTATCTAAATCTCGCCAAGGCTTTTGACACCATCCCCCACTCTGGAATTAGGTAAATTCACTAAACTAGGTATAAATCCCTATGTCACAAGATGGGCTGCCAACTGGCTCACTGACATAACCCACACTGTAAAAGTAGCAGACTCCAAATCTGACTTCAGACCAGTAACAAGTGGAGTACCACAAGGTTCAGTCCTGGGTCCTCTCCTGTTTGGTATCTACTTTTCTGAAGAACAGGCTAACACAGAAGGCCTTTGGCTAATGAAGTTCACAGATGACTGCAAACTAGGAGCCATAATCTAAACCCCTAATGATGTGGACATCCTACAAAAGGGCCTCACTGAGACAGATGCCTGTTGTCAAAGCCATGGCCTCAAGCTCAATGCCAAAAAGTGCATTGTCAACCCCTTTGGTAAAAAGTCTGTACCCATGAGCTACCACATAGGTGGTAGTCTACTTAACACTGAAAGTGTGATAAGAGACCTTGGGACACAGGTGGACAGTAGTCTTTCCTTTGATAATCACATCGCCACACTAGTCAGGAAATCCTTCTACGTGGCACACCTCATCACAAAAGGTTTCTCATCCAGGAAAAAACAGGTAATTGTTCCCCTCTACTTGTCACTTATTAGACCCATTAGAGAGTACAACACCCCTTTTGGTATGTACCTCACAAGACACCTACAACAACAACTGGAAAGGCCACAGAAATTCTTCACAAAGAGGATTACCAGCCTCAAACAGATGCCCTACGCAGACTGTCTCAAAAAACTCCAGCTTTATCCCGTCGCATATCACCTACTCAGAGGTGATCTCTGCCTAACATACAAAGCTATGTCAAACCCAGAGCTGTTGGACATGCTCCACTTAAAGAAATCCCAAGCCTTCTGAGCTACACCCTCTAGGGACATAACCTTGTCACCACAATAAACAGAACATGCTGGAGGGATAGATTCCTGTCCCAGAAATTTCCCATACTCTGGAACAAATTACCTATCTATATCAAACAAAGCTCCTCATTAGCACTTTTCAAGAAAAATGTTGATGATTGGATGGGAAATAAGAAATTCACCCCGGGGATCACCTCTGTGGCTCTGCTCGACAGGGGCACAGGAAAATAATTTTCTTGGGTGGTGAAAGCCAGGGTACCTTTTTGGCTAGGCTTATATAGGCCCTAGGGCCAATAGCCTAGTACCTACCTATGAACCTATGAACCTATGTGACTACTAGTGATTGCTAGAGGTTGTATAAAAAGAAGCACATTTCAGTTGTATTTATTAGCATCTGATGAAGCAGATTTTCCTTCGGAAGCACTTATGTTTTAACATTAAAACTTCAGTTGAAACTGGAAACCTTGGTCGTACCGGAGTTCTTCTATGGTTTTATTATTACTTGCTTTTGGGTTTATTCAGAACTCAGGATCCTGTGTGGGCTGGTGACTGTTTTTGTGGTGTTAAAAATGTTTGACCATTTTGGTTTTGAACTTATGTTATTTATTATTAAGATTAATAATTCTAGAATCAATAAATTGCTAGAAGAAGTTAATGTTTTGAATGATGAAAATTTATCTGACCTTTTGTTTGAATTTAATGTACCTAAATATGACAATATATTTAACAAGATGGAACGTCATGTTAATTTGAATTTGGAAAGAAAATGTAAAAAGATGCAACGAGATGAGAATGAGTATTATAAAAATGTGGCCTTCCCCCCTACTCAATGCCTATTTTGAACACCATGAACATTTAGGAGATACAGATATACCTAATAGAGAAGTTGATAATTCTGATAATCATGGTATTAATAGTTATAATCAAGATGTTGGTAATTCAGAGGTCGAGTATGCTGACAACCCAGAAAATGACTATAATCACCCCCCATTAAGAAGGTCAGAAAGGATTGAGTATAGGAACAGACAAAAAGGTTTTTTACCCCAAGCCCACACTCTGAGAGGGGTAAGGGGCAGAGGAAGGGGTTGGGGAAACAACAACAGGAACAACTACTAATTACAAGTGAGAACAAAGATTTGTCTTTGCAAGAGAGAAATTGTATGGAGATTAAGACCTCCCATGGGGCTGTTTTAAATACCTTTCATGGCTTTAATATTTTTAATTACACAGATATTAATATTAGCCAAATGCATTTCAACCTTTTTAAGAAAGGCTTTAACTTCATATCATCATCCAAAGTAGGAGTTGTAGATGCCCTAACAGAGTTTCAACTTTACACAAGGAAACTTAATTTTCAAATTCCCTGGGATTCATGAAGCATTTTATTCCATGCAGGAGCAGTGTAGCCACTCCTACATGGAATATGGCTGCTAAGTGATTCAGGAACATGCCGTTTTGACGTCCACAAGCAAGCCGACACTGTTCCTGCACGGAAACCCATGCAGGATGCTAATTACATCATTTGTTGCTGAAAACCATGCAAATGAGGTAAAATAGTGATCCAGGAAGCAGGCAGGTAACTGTGCAGGAAAAGTGTAAGGTGCAGAAATGTATTTGGCTACTAGCCGAATACATTTCTGCAAAAATAAAAACGGAGCCATTACAGCTCCATTAAAAGCATGCACCCTAATCTGTAGGCATGCCAATGGCCAAATATATGGCCATTGGCATAGAAAATTGTTTAATTTTTATAAAAAAAAAGGGTTTTTTTTGGCCGATCTCGGCCGGTTAACAATAGGGCAGCGCCGCACAAACGGGATTGTGGGGAAAATAAAAAAATTAATGTGAACAGTTAATTTCAAGGGAAACCTACATTTTGCCATTATACTCAATGGCAAGCAGAAACAAAACAATGCCAGGGAACAGTGTTTGCTAAGGGGGAAGGCTCTTGTGAAGTGCAGTAAATATGGATTAAGGCAGTGGGGACTGTTAATGTGGGGACTTGTACTGAATCACATAATTCTTCTAAGTGTCACACTGCACCTAACCATGTAGGTACTGTAACACCATTGTGTAGGTGGAGGAGCAACTAAAATGAAAAAGAGGTGTGTCATGCTTGTTATAAGTACATTGGAGCTCCATTGTCCAGGTTTGTGCTTAGCTAAGCACAGCTAAGCGAGGGTGTGTATCTGAGACTGTATAGTCTTATTCTATGAACTGAGAAGTGTGTTTACGCCCAGGAGAGGGCCATTTCTTGCTGTTTACACTAGCTAAATGGGTCTGCGTGGAGCACCAGGGCTTAAACAGGAAAGATGTAGGGAAAAAAAGGAAATAGCAGTACAAGGGAAATGCAGTACAAATCAGCAATATGGGATTCTGCAACTCACAAAGGGCCATTGAAATCACTCAGTAATGAAGGTGTCACGTGGCTGCATAGCTCAAAATGGGAGGGGATGTAAAAAATAAATAAAGGGCAACAGCACAATAAGGGAGAAATGAAGTAGAAATTACTAATATGGGACTCTTGCAACTCACAATGGGCCATGCAAAGCACACAATAATACAGCTGGCTGCATAGCTGAAAATGGGAGGAGATGTAAAAAAAATAAATAAAAGGGCAACAGCACAATAAAGGAGAAATGAAGTAGAAATCCCTAATATGGGACTCTTGCAACTTACAATGGGCCATGCAAAGCACACAATAATACAGCTGGCAGGTGGCTGCATAGCTGAAAATGGGAGGAGATGTAAGTAAAAAATAATAAAAAAAAAGGGCAACAGCAGAATAAAGGCAATCATGCACAAATTACCAGTAATGCCTCTAACACTCACAGTGGCCAAATCAAAGCCATGAGTAATATAGGTGGCAGGTGGAATGTATCATAGTCAGCCAATCATACAGGCAGCATCTGCAGTGCAACAGCATAAAGTATGGAAACACCTTACAGTCTGGTTTTCCCACAAACTCTGCACCATTGGTATATACATGTGGGGATATTTTAACTGGAAAAATGTTAGGGGCTGCCATTGCTTTGATTCATCAGTATGTACTAGATGCTGATGGCGGAGAGGAGGATAATGCTGACAACTGCCACAGACCAAGGAGGAGGAGAAGAGTGTTCAGACCCACAGTAACCTACCAGGGGCTACATGATCTGGAGATAGTGGAGCACTAGAGGGTAGACAGAAACATACTTCAGCAAATCACAGAGCTGTGCCAGCCTCAACTCAGAGCTAGAACCAACAGAGGGGAACCCATCCCACTGGATACCAAGGTATGTGTAGCCTTAAGAATTCTAGCTACAGGTACTTTCCAAAGAGCTACTAGGGACATGATGGAGGTCTCACAAGCATCTGCATCCAGGGTACTCCACCGGTTCCTGGATGCCATGCTACCACATGCTGGTGAGCACATTTACTTCCCCAACACCCGTGAGGGGAGGACCAGCAATATGCATCTATTCCACCATGGAGCAGAATAACTGGATGTACTGGGTGCCATAGATTGCATGCACATCCACATCAAAGCACCACCCATTGAAAAGGGTAGGGTCTACATTAACCACAAGGGATTCCCCTCCATCGACTGCCAGGTCATGTGCAATGCCCAGGGCATTATCATGAATGTGTGTGCTGGCAGCCCTGGAAGCTATCACGACTCCCACATCCGGCATTCATCACAGCTGTACCAGGCATTTGCCAGTGGAGGCATCCCGTATGGCCATCTGGTGGGAGGGATTCTGACTATACACTGGAGCCATGGATGATGACACCCATCAGAAATGCACTCACACCCACACAAGAACACCATAATGAGGCACATGCAAAAACCAGGATCATTACAGAGCATGTGTTTGGGATGTTCAAGTCATGGTTCCGCTGCTTTGACATATCTGGTGGAGCCTTGCAGTACTCTCCAGTCACATGTGCACACATATTCATAGTATGTGCCATTCTACACAATATGATCCTGCGGAAACAGCTGCAGCAGGAGCAGCACAGGGAAGGGTCACACAGCCCACCACCATTGCCAAGGTCCCCACAGGCACAGAGGGACTCACAGGAGGAGGCCCCTGAGCCTGCTCCCATAGGCAGATGGAGGCGTGCCCAGTATG
>NC_056726.1:582537265-582557265 GCF_019279795.1 Protopterus annectens | reverse complement strand
AGTTTCCACATGAATCAGTGGTCTCAGTGAGGCCTTTCTGTAGGATGTCTGCATCACTTCTGGAGTTAATGATGGCTCCCAGCTTGCAGTTGTCTGTGAATTTGGCCAACAAAAGTTCCTTTGTGTTGGCCTGGACCCCTGAGAAGTAGATGCTGAACAAGAGAGTACCTAGGACTGATCCCTGTGGGACTCCGCTCATGACTGGCTGGCAGTCTGACTTGGAGCTTGCTACTTTCACACTGTGTGTTCTATCTGTGATCCAATTTTCACCCCCCCCCCCAGTGATATAGGGCTTGATGCCTAGTTTGGTTGGTTCATCCATAATTCCTGACTGAGGAATGGTATCAAGAGCCTTCGCCAGATTTATGCAGGCTGTATGCAGTGCCTTACTGTCATACACAGCCCTGGTGACTGACTCAAAGAAGTCACCCAGGTTGAGCAGACATGATCCCCCTTTCACAAAGCCAAACTGTGTGGGGTCCAGAGTTAGGAGATTACATATATGTTTCGTAGTCAGGTCCCTGATGATGCATTTCACAGCTGTACATATCAGACTCATAAGGTTACTGGACTGATAATTCCCAGGGTATGAAGTTGCCACACCTTTATGGAGAGGGATGATTGTAGCAGTGCACCATCTGGGAGGGTCAAAGTCTGAGGTGAGGCTGTGACTGAACAGGGCACACAGATGTGGTGCCAGGTATCTTTGTAGTTCAAGTAGAACACAGCCAGGGATAATTTGGGGTCCCATGGTAGCTGTATTCTTGCCCGTGGACAATGCAGGTGTAAACTTGGGTGGCAGCAATCCTGGGTGCCTGGCATTCTTTTGGCATTCTGATTGTTCCCTTAAGAGGGCAGAGAGGGGTAAAGCTGGCAATGTATGTGTTGGCAAGAATGTTGGCAATATCTGTTGGCTCGGTATAGGAGTAGCACTGTGCAGTAAGTCAGAGCACATCTGGATATTGGCATGGAGGTTCTTGATATAACTATCAAAGGATTTGTGATTGTTGTCACTGCCTGCTGCAATTCTGCCATCATAGGCGGCTTTAGATGATTTCATGAGGGATCTCAAGTTGTTGAGGCTAATAAGGAAGTTTTACCACTCTTGGGACTTCACCTTTTTCTGCAATAGTTTCTTCCTTCTGCTGTACAGGTTATTAATGGCAGGGGACCACCAGATTGGCCTCCAGTGTTTGGAGAGTGTCATGGTTCTGTTGGGTATGGCTAGTTCCATGCATTGATGGACATATTTGTACAGTGCATTTGTGTATGAGTTGGCAGTCATGCATGTATTTTCCATTGACATGGGTGTTGTGAAGTTAGCCACTTCTGTTCAATTGAGTCCAAAGTCAGCTTTGGCGAAGTTCTTCAAGGTGGTTGCCTTTGCAGGGGGTGTGGGTGAGATGTGGATTTCCATGGTGATTACTCTATGTTGGATCTGACCAGGTAGCAATTTACTGCTGTTGTCAAGCAATGGTCCCATATGTTAGTAATCAACACAGGTCAAAGATGTTGCTTCCTCTACCGGGTGTCAGAATGAGCTGGTCCAGGGCATTGGAACTGATGAATTCCAGGAAGTGTTGGGCCAGTTTATTGGTGTTTGAGTATCTTACCCAGTTGATGGAGGGGTAGTTGAACTCTCCTAGTATGAGAGTGTTGGGTTGGACCTTGATAGATTCCAGGGTATTGAGGAATGTGGATTGAGAGTCTTGGGTCATGGATGTGGACCTATACCAGGCTCTGACCTGGATTGCACTATTACCCAATGTCAGTTGTACCTGAAGTATCTCATATGCATTATGCTGAGATACTACTCTGGATGTGTGCATATCCATTATTAATATGGAGATATCACTGCCTTTGTAGCTGTGGTCCTTGTTTTGGGGCTGACAGGTGTGGAATGAGTTATAGGCTGATAGTGCAGGGGTGCTGTCTGCTGCTGTAAACCAGGTCTCTGTTACAGCACAAATGTCAATGTTCTCCATTTTGAGGAGTGCTTCGAGTGGCTGCATCAAGAGATGTAGATGACTAGTGTTGAGCAGCATGACCCTCAGATTGCATATATGTATAGCTGTTACGGTGGTAATTTGATTTGGAACACTGCCTAAAAAGGCACTATAGGGGTGGCAAGACACTTAGCCAGTACCTGGAAACCTAGGGGTGACAGATGCAGGCCATCTCTGGCAAGTCATCACAGTCTGTAAATCATGTCATCCCAAGCAGACAAGTACTGGATCCTATGAGAATGACACCAGACACTTAAGCCAATTGTTGAAGTTAATCATTTGTTGTTTGTACTGTGGTATCATTCCGGGTGACAGTAGTATACTGCTCAGGGCTACTGTCATACCTGCCTGGCTCACATCATCTGAGAGCTCCACCATGTCTCTTTTCATATAGTCCATGGAGGTGTGTCTCAGGCCATTCACACCCATGTGGACAATGACAGAGTGATACTTGTAGTTGTGGAGTGACCTGACTGGGTGTGTTATGTGTTGGATTCTGGCACCTGATACACAGCTGACTGTTACCTCCTCCATGTTCAACCTAGTGAGTGGGACATCTGTGTGCCTTACTATTGAGTCATCTATGATTACTGTATCAGGCAAGGTAGTTAGCCTTTAGAGCTTAGGTTGAGGGGCACACTGCGTAGGTGAGATATGTGCCCTGTGGTTTGTGCTGTGTTGTGGTGGTTGAGTGGGTGTCTGTCTTGATGGTCTCTGCTGTTTGGGTAAATGTCTATTGAGTACCTCTGTAAAGGTGGGCATGTGGTTATTGTTTGTATGTCAGAGCTGTGATAGTGGGTGTCCTGGAGGGTTATGTGTTCCATGTGATGTGTTGCAGGTGTTGACCCTTCTCCTTTTGACCAGCTAGTCCAGTCTTCACTGGAGAGTGCATATCTTCCAATTTGGTGATATAGGGATATCTCTTACAAGTCTGAGTGTTGGCAGTTTAGAGAAGAGGGTTGTCTGTGTACATGAGACAGTTGCAACAGTGCCTCAGAATGCCACAGTGACCAGGTTAATGGGCAAAAGCACAGAGAACTGCACTTTAATCATGCCAGGAGGGGTGGTCATAACTACTAAGTACTAGAGCTAATTCCATG
The DNA here is from genome assembly GCF_019279795.1 of Protopterus annectens. NCBI lineage: Eukaryota > Metazoa > Chordata > Ceratodontiformes > Protopteridae > Protopterus > Protopterus annectens. The sequence goes on along the minus strand of NC_056726.1, from coordinate 582,554,159 downwards.
AGGAACAACTACTGTTAATGGCTCTCATATGTGCTAGAAGAATTGATAAAAAAACAGTTGAATTGCAAAACTATTAGGCTATTTGAAGTGCAGGAGAGAAAGAACTAGCAAGATCTAAGGCAGACTTTCTGACACCTGTAACAGTTCACCTCAGCTGTGCAGTTATCAGCACCTTTGGCCAACTGTCAGCCCAGTATAAGCTCTGTAACATGTGCAATAGCAGTGTAACACTATAATACAAATAAATAGATAGGCAGAGGTTCTAATCTCAATACTAGCAAGTGTGTGTTTATGTGGGAATCACATACTGTGTATGTTATACCATTTTGAGTTGTGTACCACCCAGTAAACTTCCCATCACCCTACTTTACTAGGCCTGCTGATGTCATTCACCTTAGAAGTACCTTGGGACTAGGTGAACTCACGTGGCACATCTGATAACTGCATAACACTATAGTAGAAATAGCTAGATAGATAGGGGATCTAATCTCAATACTGGCAAGTGCATGTATGTGTCTTTGGGTGAAGATCATATCCTGTTTGGCTGATACCATTTTGATTTGTGTACCATCTATGTCTGTTTACCACCTCCTGATAGCATTACTTTATATAGGGCGGTAATGGCATCTGCCTCACATGCTGCATATTAAACCATTGTGCAGGCCATACCAGTCCTCTGTACAGATGTCTATGGAATATCCAGATTTTTGCAACCTATATGTGGTCTGTATCCCTTAACAATGCCCATGTATGTAATAGTGTTGCCAAATCAGCCACAGTGAGTGTAGTGACACATATGCCAGCATCAGGCATCATACCTGACTGAAACATTCTGATACAATGTCTGCTACACTATCGCTTGTCCGAGCAATACATGACTCCACATCCTATTTCTGGTGGGTTATCTCACCATCCATGAAGGCATTCAGAACATTACATGTTGTAAGAGGTAGTGTGTTATGTCCCATGCATATAATCTATATGGGGCATATCATGTGTATGTAGTAGTACAGTACATCAAAGTGGAAATGTAGGTTTACTAATCTGTCTATTGCTAACTGTGTTTATGTTACTGTGTGCACAACCCCTGAGTCAGTCCTTTCTGTGTGTATGCAAAGGATATACCATTTTGTCTCATTGTTCCAGCAGGTGACCTCAGGAATACATACCACAAACCTGTCATACACAGTATCATGCATGCCCTCAACTACATCAGGGTTTAGTGTATGGGAAAGAAATGGCAGGGCCAAAAGGTGGTTGACAGGTGAATCTGTTGCAGTTAATGTAATGGCTATGCTTCTGAGGGACCTGCTGACAGTACTCCAGTAACCTGTTCTGTATGTATGAGCCTGTGGTACTACACAACACTGAGCTGACATGTCTGAAGGCTACCTGTCGGTGACAAGGGGTATGTATGGAAGGTCATGCTGTCTGACAAAAGCATCCCTCACACAGTGTTGCATGCATACACACCTGATACATGTACATATAAAGCTGTACTTTGCCTATGACATGGTTGGGGTATTCCCACTCTGCCATACTCCCTCTTGGGAATGTCTGCAGGGCCACAGTCTGCAGACACAGAGACACCTGGAACACAAACAGAATGCAGCATGTCAGACTACATTCAGTTAGTGGTACTAACAGCAATAATGCATCCTAACTAATAAGGTACATACATATGTATGTGTACCCATAACAGATGCAAGCAGACAGCACCTTACATTGTATTACATGGCTACACTGTACTATATTCACCCTGTGCATCAAACCCATATTAGCATGTCCCTGCATTGATGGTATGGATGACAGGGATGTGGCACAGGTATCATCATATGCATAGGGTGTGGTGTGGGTTTGCCAGAGGTGTAGGCTGGGCCATATGGTTGACATCATGTGTGCGTATTTGGAGGGATATCCAATAGATGGGCTGTGCAGAGGTGCTGTGTGTGTCTGGAGGTGACCTGCCTGTGATACAGGTGTGTGCGTGTATGTATACACATAGTCACACCATGTGGCTGCCCTACACAGGGTACATTGAACAGCTGTGGACTGTATATGATATGTCCAGTTCACCATCTCTGGCCACAGACATGGGAACTGGTCCTGCCAGGGGTATCACTGGCACCACCAGGCCCAAGCCAGATGCAGTACTGCTTCCTGATGGTGATTTCTGTCTGCTGGATACATGCCCCTGATGGGAACAGACAGGACCATGTACCCATGGCCCGCTCCGGTATGATATGGACAGCAACCCCCCTTCAGTAGTGCTGGTGTCACTGAAGGTGTATGATTCCATAGACTCTCAGCTGTTGTTGGTGCTGACCTATGTCCACATGGCCAATGCCCATCTCCTACCACATGCTCTGGCACAAACATGCCACAGTCGAGGACTGACAAGGTCTCATGCCATCATCTGTTCATGACCTTAGTATTTTGACATGTGGCCTCAACAAGGTCATGTATGTTGCCACGTAAATCAGCAAGAGTTGCATCCACCACCCTGAGTATTTGTCTGGTGTGGCATTCACTATGTGCCTGTGCATCCATGACAGCCCAAAACATGCATCTGGTGACTCCTGCTGTGGCACTTGCAACAGCGGTTTGATGAGCAGTGGTCTTCCTGCGAGCACTCCTGTCCATGTGGGGCCTCACCTGCACTCTGGCTGTGGCCAATGTTTACACTCACACCTGTCATAGTCACCACACTAGCCTGCTCAATGCCACCACCTGCCAACTGTCCATCATCTGTGGCCACTGGTGACACGGTATGTGTGGGCATTGTCACTGTGTGCGGGGATAGTTTGGACAAGAGTGAGATGCCAACCAATGGCACAAATTCAGCCCTTGACAACCCCACCTGTACCTCACTATTCCTATCATCATTGTCAGAGTCTGCAGAGATAATTACATCAGTTTCTAAGTGGGAGGAACCCCAAACCCCATCGCTACCTGTGAGGGGAAGACAACATATGTACATTAATACCTGCACTTTGAGGTTTTCTGTTGCACACACGCAACACACACACACACACACACACACACACACACACAAACTTACAAGTAAGGTGGCACAAATCTGTTACACAGGCCACACATTACCCAAATGGTGACATGCATGACACACAGCCCTCAACATCATGCATTGCAGCCAGTTTTACACATGTAACAAACAATATAGAGCTCTGGGATAAGTGATTAGTGTTAGTAGGTGATGGCCCTTTCCCAGCACAGACTGCACCCATGCGCATATCATTGCTGTTCACCTGTATAGCACTGTGCCAGGACATACCTCACACCTGTACAGATCCTCGCAGGATGTGTAGATGTCTGGCTCATATGTTTGCTCTGTTTTTCATAACCTCTGTGTTGCTATGATACATAACTGGGATGATCTGAGGAGTGATATCACTGATTAATGGCACACATTTGAGTGTCAGACCTCCAAACCAGCAGTAAATATATGGTCACACAATTCCTGTTACACCACCAACCTTCTAAGCTTACAGTGGATATGATAAGTGCATACAACCCTGTTAACATGCCATGTTCTTGTAATACATGAGATGAGACAGCAATAATGCATTCAAATATGTTACCCACCTTTCATGTGACATATGACCTGTGCAATCCAATCGATGAACAAATAAATGTGTTATGTGTAAAATATAATGACTGCAATATGTACAATATGATGGTTGCATAAGTGTCCACACCCTTAAAATGATACTTTGTTGAAGCACCTTGTAAGTGACTTACAGCATTCACTCTTCTTGTGAAGGTGTCTATCAGCATGGCATATCTTGACTTGGCATTATTTGGCCACTCTTCCATGCAAAGGTCACCCAACTCTGTAAGATTGCAAGGGCAGCTCATGTGCACAGCCCTCATCAGGTCACACTAGGGTTTTTCTATATGGTGTAGGTCTAGGCTCTGGCTGGGCCAATCCATAACCATGAGTGTGTTCAGGTGAAGCCTTTCTTAGGTAGCTTTGGATGTATGCTTCGGGTCTTTGGGTTTTTGTCATATTGAAGGCTGACACCCCTCCCCAACCTCAGCATTCTTGCAGATGTTTGATGGATTTTGGCTATACATGGGTGTTATTTGGAACTGTTCAGAATTGTTGAAACAAAAAACACCGTATCAGGCTCCAAACCTGTTGTATAGTCCAGGATATATGAAATAACTGTTGAAATATCACAGCACAAACAATTCTACAAGACATTCAGGCTCCAAACCTTTTATATTCCCCAGCATCCCTTATTTTGAGGGGATGGAATGGTTTCAGGACCTTTTGACTGAAATAAGTTATTTGACTAATGAACAGAGGAACTTGTTAACTGAATTTATAGAATTAATATTGAAAAATAATTTCATGTGTTTTGCAGGGGAATATTATAAACAAGAGAAAGGTGTTGCTATGGGGGCCCCATGTGTCCCCCCGTATGCAAACCTGGTTTTATATTATTGGGAGAGGAAGTTCAGTTTTGAAACCCCTTAGAACAATTGTATTTCCTTATACACCAGATTTTTAGACAATATTTGTCTTTTCTGGAAGGGGACGGAAACCCAGTTAAATCAATTTTTGGAATACATTGGGACTACAACTTCCTTTTTGAAATGTACTTGGCACACTTCACAAGAATTCATTAATTATTTAGATGGGACCATATATATGGTTAGGGAAGCGAAAAAATCCCATTCCAAGATTTTCTGAAAACCCACGCACTCGAACTTCTATTTACGTTTTGAAAGTGAGTGGGTGAATAATACCTTATAATCAAAAGAAGGGTATTATTTAGGGGCAATTAATTAGGGTGTCAAGGATGTGCAGTGAGAATCGGGTTTTCTTAGAGGAAATGACGGTGATGAAGGGGTTCTTCTCAGAGAGAGGGTACCCCGAGAATTTGATTAACTAATTGATGAAAGAAGTGAACCAAGGAAGGAAAGGAAAATATGACCCAATTTTGGGGAAAACATTACCACAAAGTAATCATAATATGGAAAATAAAGGGCTGAATTATGAAATAGCATTTATACACACACACGCACACACACACACACACACACACACACACACACACACACACACACACACACACACACACACACACACACACACACATTTTATTCCAGTGAAATTGAGAACATCATTAGGAAGTTACTGGAAACTTTTGGTTATAAATAGCGAAACCAGCAAAATTATTCCATCAGTACTGACATTTATTAAAAAGAGAGATATGAATGTAAAGGAAATGCTGAAACGCCATGGTAGTGGTAAAAGTACAGTTAGACCCCACAAGAAAGGGGAAACATATAAGTGTAGTTTTTGTCAACAATGTAGTTACATTCTAGAGCAGGAAAGTATTAGTATCCCATCCAGAAAGTTTAAAATGTAATTTAAGGAGAATTTTAATTGCAACAGTAAAGGGGTTGTGTACATCAGTGTCTGCCAGACATGCCTTAGTTTTAATATAGGCAAGACAAAGAGAACATTGAAAAGAAGAATATATGAACACTTAAATGAGATCCCCCAGAAAAAAGATACAAATGCCTTATTTTGACACAAGAAAGACTGTAAGAATTGTATTTTCAAGTTCTCTGTACTTGGACAAGTGAAACCAGCTATAAGGGGGGGTCTGTGGGAAGCCCTTTTAGAATACAAAGAACCATACTGGCAGCTTAGGCTGGATTCATCTAAAAAACTGGGACTGAATGATCATGTCAGCATTAACAGTGTCCTTAAATTAAGGGCAGCTAAACTTTAGAAAAAGAAAGAGTATATGCATTCATTTTGTTTGTTATTGATTTAAAACAAGGATTCATGACAGCACATATTTTATTATGGCAGCTAGAATATGTGTATTCATTTTGGTTACTACTGTTTTAACACAAGGGTTTACTACAGTATATATTTTACTGTGGCTTTAAATAATGCAGGGGAATTAATTTATTTAATTAATTATGCATGACATGTTACTATTGACTGACATTTTTTTAATTTGTTTAAAAGTGGCTGATTGATTTTATTCCATGTTCCGATGAAGCTTGGAATAGACCTAAGTGAAAGTGCTTAACTTCTTGTGGAATTGTTTTCCCTGTGGCATTTTAACAGTTTTTTCATACATCCTAGACTATTAAAAAATGTTTGGAGCCTGAACTTTTTGTGGAATTGTTTGTGCTGTGATATTTCAACAGTTATTTCACATATCCTGGACTATACAAAAGGTTTGAAGCCTGCTACTGTGTTTTTGTTTCAACAGTTTACCTTTTGGTGCTTTTATTTTGCTTCTTAACTGTTCAGAATTCCCACCACCATGACTACAGGCCCAGTTCTGGCTTTGGAACAGCATCCCCCACAGCTGGCCACTGCCACCAGCATGATTCACCATGGGGATGTTGGTCTTCAGGTTAAGGGGGTATTGCTTGTGAATCACACATACCTTTGGTATTGTGGCTGTGAGGTCAATCCATAGTCTCATTACACCATAACACATTTTCACACATCCCTTTGGGAGACTTGATGTGCTGTGTTACAAATTGTATCCATGTCTGGATGTTTTTTGGTGTGGGGAAATGCTTCCATCTTCTGACCATGCCCCATAGACCAGACTATGCAGAATACGGGAGAGTGCTCTCACATGTAGTACACAACACCAGTACTTGCAAAAGATTCCTGCAACTCCCTCAGTGTTGCTGTATGTCTTCTGGCAGCTTCCCTGACCAGGTTTCGACATGTCTTGTCATAATTTTTGGAGGGACATCAGGTTCTTTTCAGCAGTACTGTTGTCTCTTACTCAATCCACCTTTTGACAACTGTCTCCACTGTGTTCCATGGTGTGTGCAATGCTGTGGTAATGTTTTTGTACCCTACTCTTGACTGATACCTTTCAAATATGAGATCTCTTTGCTGCTTTGTAAGCTGTCTGCAAGCCATGGCTGTTAGTGTTACAGGCGACTGAGCAAATATCATGAATATCCTACTTGTACAGCAGACTGTTATTTGGTGTTACTCAGAGTGCCTTTACTTGATGGCAGGTGTGTACCCAAACAGACTGAATGCTGTCAATAAATCACAAGCTGCTGCAATAAAATATTATTTAAAGGGTATGCACACATATGCAACCTGCTTATTGTAAGGTTTGTATACTCCATAATTGGTGCCCAACAGATTGATTGGTTTTACAAGTGAATTGTTCATGTCATAGGTCACATTACAGGTTGGAAAAGGTGTGGACTGACATATTGTGGTCTCAGTTTGTATATATATATATCACAAACACCTGGCATCTTAACAGGGGTGTATACACTGTTTATATCCACTGTATGGGAGTAATGTTTCAAACATGTCCATACATTAGGCCATTTTTCCCCCCATTTTGTTGATCTCTGTCCAGAAGTCTTTCACTGACAGGTTGCGAGGTATGCTACGGGGATGTTACATTCTCTTCAGATAGGTCCCTGTGGTGACCACTGTGATGCAGTGCAGTTAACCCCACCATAAGTGAACATGCACATAAAGCAATATGGCTGAGTGACAGTTTTGTGCATGGTACATTGCATGGCCTTCACATGCCTGGGGTATTGGCAAACCAGAACAGAACAATTCCATATTCACCAGCTTCAGGCTGCCATCCACATGCAGCCCAGAGGGAACTAGGTAATTGTAGGAGAGGAGAATTGTCAGCAGACACACATGTGGCATTGGTATAGTATGGATGCGGCATGTCTGCACATTTACAGTACAATCCCCAATACTACACAAATTGCTGTCCTTCACCATAGATGTGCACTTCTATGCATTAGAAAACCCCATCCACAACTGCAATCTGACCTGACACATGTACGTAGGTACTCTACAAATACAAGTATGTCTGCTACACTAGTCTAGTAATCTCCACAGGGGCCTTACCTGCACACTCCTCATCCATTGTCTGGGTGCCACCCACCTCCAGTATGTGGGGGGTGTGTACCCTGATGTTATACTAGGATGGATGCCCCAAAGTTGCTGAGGAGCTCCTCAGTGGGTGTCAGTGGGGGCTGCATGGCTGGGCCCCCACATGTGGCTGTGCGGTTCCTGGACACTGCAGCAGCCCTTTGACGGGCATGGTGTATGAGGTCATTTGCACGATGCCAGACCTACTCATATGTACGTGCATGCAGGCTGACATAGTTTACCCTGTGGACATGGTCATTCCACAGGCCAGTCCTCTCCTGCAGATGTTGCTGGCTCCAGCCAAACATTACGGCATGGTTCTGTAGTATGGCTTCTATGATTATATTTGTCTCAGCTGCTGAGAAAGTAGACCTCTGCTGATGAGACATTGCACTTGGAAGACATAAAAAGGGAAACACATCACATGACCTCATACATTTGGCAACAGTATATACAGAACCTCCACAGCTACATTGAATACCAGTAGCCACCACTCACAACCACAACATACCCCTGTAATCTATCAGCACTGTATCTGATTCCATTGCACTGGTGGTCCTGATGTGTCATATTCCTCCAATGAGGGCTAGTTAATTTCATAATCCTCTACTCCTCATTCATGTCTGTGTAGAGGGATGACACTTGCCATCTTCCATGTGGATGAGGTGTGGATTGTGGCAAGGCTTGGTGTAACTACAGTGTGTAATGGAGCTGGGAGCACATACCTGAGTTCATGTAGGATGCGGACAGGGATGTTATCAGGTCCTATGGATACTTACATTTGTTGCCTTTCAGTAGGCAATATGTACCTGCTCACTGGTGATGAGGGTAAAGGTGTGAGTGCTGTCCATATCCACCTATAGTGATGCTGAGCTAGGGGGTGATGTTTACCATAAACCTATCTGAAACAGGTTGGCTATAGCTATGCTGTGTGTGTATGTGGTCTGATTAACCACAGTTACAGGGTGGGTTGGTTTGTTGCCTCTGAGATTGCAGACATATGTGAAGATGCCCTTGTGATTGGCCTTGGTGGATGTGTCCAATTTGTACTCATAGTTAGCCTTACAGTACTCCCCCTGTGACCTTATATGCTTGATCAGACAAAGGCTGACTTGATTCCAAGTTGGTGCCAGCTCCTAATTTGCCCTGTGCAGCCAATATAGGGACCACGTCTGTGGTTTGTGTATTGCTGCTGTCCAGCAAAGGGGATTACTCTACTTTGGTGGGGGCAGGTTTTACAGGTAATGTATTGCTGAGTCCACACATGTATGTTGGTGCTCATATAGCTGTTTGTAGTAGGCATGGACATACAGTCATAACACAGTTGGACACCTCTCCAATTTCAAACAGATAATCATGCTTATTGTAGTACCCATGGCCATGTCAGGGCAATGCAACAACCAGTAGCTGTAGAAATGTCACTCTGTTGGATGCACAGTAACTAAGATTACACACATGCACAACATGTACAGTTTATTTAACTGACATTTTGCATCCCATGTCTATTGTTATGAGGTGGCCAGATACACCTACTCATACTGACATGTGCACAGGTAATACCTGATATACATTTCTGTTCAATGTCAGTATGGCACACTGTATTCACACTCTTGCTGCCCAGTCATCCCTATCAACCTGTTAAAGCAGGACATTTGTAGGATGTCACACATACATGGGGGGCAATGGGACAAAATTAGTGACACTGTCTTAATATTGCTGTAACACACTTGAGTCATTCAATAGCACAGTAGCCTTTGCATTGACAGACATACCCTGGAGGATATCCAACACTCATATGGCAGGAAGAGAGGAGAAAGGCTAGGATTGTGGTAGTGAGGGTAAGAACTTTTAATGTTCGCAGTATGACTGGTATAGGGACAGAGCTAGCTGATAGGATGGCCAGAGGAAGGTGGATATACTGTGTGTGCCAGAGACCAGATGGAAGGGGAGTACAGCTAGGTGTATCAGAGACAGGTCACAATTGTGCTATCAGGGTGTGGATGGGAGGAGAAAGGGGGTAGAGGTTATCCTGATAGAACAGTATGCCAAGGGGGGTTTTGGAGGATGACATGAGTGTCTGATAGAGTGATGTTTATGAATCTGGAAACTGATGGTGTAATGAATGTTGTTAGTGCATATGCTACAAAAAGTTGCTTGTGCAATGGATGAGAAAGAGAAATGTGAAGTCAGTTGGATGACATGGTGATGACTGTACCCAAGGGTGAGAGAGCGGTGATTGCAGCAGATTTCAATGGCCATGTTGGTGAAGGGAACAGAGGGGATGAAGAAGGGATGGGCATGTATGGTGCTAAGCAAAAGAATGCAGACAGTGAGATAATAGTGGATTTTGCAAAAAGGATGGACATGGCTGTGGTGAATACATACTATAACAAGAGGGAGGAGCATAGGGTGACATAGAAGAGTGGAGGGAGATGCACACAAGTGGAATATATCCAATGTAGGAGGGCCAGTTTGAAAGATTGGATACTGTAAAGTGGTGACAGGGGAAAGTATAGTTAGGCAGCAGAGACTGTTGGTCTGTAAGATGACAATGATCAAGAAGAGGAGGTGTATGAGAGCAGCACCAAGGATCAAATGGTGAGAACTGGAAAAGGGTGATTGTGAGGTGGAGTTCAGGGAAGAGTTAAGACAAGCACTGAGTGGCAGTGACGATTTACCAAATATCTGGGTAAGTACAGCAGAGCTAGTAAGGAAGACGGCTAGAAAGGTGCTTGGTGTGGTGTGACATGTGGATGGAGGAAGAAGTACAAGGACACCTGGTGGTGGACTGAGGAAGTACAGGACAGTATACAGAGAAAGAGGTTGGGGATGAAGGAGTGGGACTGTTGGAAAGATGAGGAAAGTAGTCAGAAGTATAAGGAGATGAGGTGCATGGCAAAGAGAGAGGTCATAAAGGCTAAGGATGAGGCATATGAAGACTTGTATGACAGGCTGGACACTAGGGAGGTATGAAAGGACTTGTACCAGTTGGCTAGACAGAGGGACTAAGCTGGAAAAGATATGCAGCAGATAAGGGTGATAAAGGATAATGAGGGAAATGTACTCACAGGTGAGGAGAGTGTGTTGAGCATATGGACACAGTACTTTGAGAGGCTGATGAATGAAGAGAATGAGAGAGAGATGATTGGATGATGTGGGTATGGTGAATCAGGAAGTGCAACGGCTTACCAAGGAGGAAGTAAGGATAGCTATGAAGAGGATGAATACTGGAAAGCCTGTTAGTCCACGTGACATACCTGTGGTAGCATGGAGGTGTTTAGGGGAAATGGCAGTGGTGTTTTTCACCAGATTGTTTAATGATATCTTGGAAAGTGAAAGGTTGCATGTGCAGTGGAGAGAAAGTGTTTGTGTACAATTTTAAGAATAAGGTTGATGTGCAGAGCTGTAGTAACTACAGAGGGATAACATTAATCTGTCACAGCATGAAGTCATGGGAAAGAGTAATGGAAGCTAGGTTAAGTAGTGCAGTGATGAGTAGTGGTCAGCAGTACATTGTCATGCCAGGTAAGGGCACTACAGATGCAATGTTTGCTCTGAGAGTGTTGATGGAGTAGTACAGAGAATGTTAGGAGTTGCTTTGTGTCTTTCTGGACATAGAGAAAGCATATGACAGGGTGCCTACAGGGGAGTTGTGGTACTGTGTGAGGAAGTCATGAGTGGCAGAGATATATGTAACACTGGTACAGGATATGTACAAGGGTGGTGTGACAGTGGTGAGGCCTGCGACAGGAGTGATGGATGCATTTAAGGTGGAGTTGGGATGACATCAGGGATCAGCAGTGAGCCCTTTCTTATTTGCAGTGGTGATGAACAGGTCGACAGACAAGATCATACTGGAGTCTCCGTTGTCTATGATGTTTGCAGATGACATTGTGATCTGTACTGAGAGTACTGACAGATTTAGGAGACCCTGTAGAGGTGGAGATATGCTCTAAAGAGGAGAGGAAGGAAGGTCAGCAGGACTAAGACAGAATATCTGTGTGTGAATGAGAGGGAGGGTAGTGGAATGTTAAGAATGCAGACAGTAGAGTTGGCAAAAGTGGATGAGTATAAATGATTGGGATCAATGTTTAAGAGTAATAATGACTGTGGAGGGCAGGTGAAGAAGGGAATACGGGCAAGATGGAGAAGGTGGAGAAGAATGTCATTACTGATTTGTGACAGATGAGTACCAGTAAAAGTGAAAGGGAAGGTCTACAACAGGGTAGTGAGACCAGCTATGTTATATAGTTTGGAGACAGCGTCATTGACAAAAAGGTAGGCATCAGAGTTGGACGTGGCAGAGTTATAGATGTTAGGATTTACACTGGTTGTGACAAGGGTGGACAGGATTAGCAATGTGTATATGACAGGGTCAGCCCATGTTGGATGGTTTTGAGACAAAGCCAGAGAGGCAAGATTACATCAGTTTGGACATGTGTTGCAGAGGGATGCTGGGTATATTCGGAAAAGGATAGTAAGAATGAAGCTGCCAGGAAAGATGAAAAGAGGAAGGCCTCAGATAAGGTTCCTGGATGTGGTGAGAGAGGACATGCAGGTGGTTGGTGTGATAGAGCAGGATGCAGAGGACAGGCAGAAATGGCAACAGATTATGCACTGTGGCAACCCCTAACGGGAACAGCCAGAAGAAAAAGAAGAAGATGTGATGTGAGTCTTCACAGATTTGCCAATGACTTGCCAGACATAACACAACTGTATGAGTAAATCCAAACACAAACCAAGTCACAGCTAGTATAAAAGGACTGCTGGATAAAAATATAATAGATAAACTCTTCAAAAGCATCCAACAGACCAACCAACAGCAGAACAGCTATATAAAAAAGCAGCAGTTTACTGAGTGAGCGCTTTCTTAGTGTAGACACACTACCTCATCAGACCTAAAATACAAATACAACTAGCAATATATATATATATATATATATATATATATATATATATATATATATACATATCACTGCTTTATAACTAAAGCTCATATCTATAATATGTACATATAAAAAAACAAGAGTGAGAGGGGGTGATATTGTGTATTCCACCAAAACCTCTGAAAGTAGGTGGATTATTAGGTTGAGAGCAGACAGAGGAAGGGGGATAAATTATAGGGCACCTCTAAAACCCTTTTAAAGTGCAGACCACTGTTGTGTTATTGCTTTTTATATATTTTTATATGTTTTTTTCACATTGTGCAATGTGCCTTTTCAGATTTTTTTATATTTTATTATGAGCAATGGCTTTTTTATACGTACATATTATAGATTTGAGTTTTAGTTATAAAACATTGATATATATATATATATATATATATATATATATATATATATATATATTCTGTTTTTCATTCACACTGTTTCTTTTAGTTTGTTGCTTAATGAATAGGGCAGTATGATTGGTGCTCCTGTCTTTTGAATGCTGCTATTTATTGATGGATTGCTAGTTGTATTTTAGGTCTGATGAAGCAGTGTGTAAAGCACTCACTCAATAAACTAGTGCTTTTTATATAGCTGTTCTTATGTTGCCTGGTCTTTTGAATGCTTTTGAAGAGTGTATGAGTAAATGACTACAAATATGAGGCACACATATGGTAAGTGTGCATAACACCGGACAGTTTAATGGTATGACCTCAGTATATCACATGCAGTTCAATACACACGTGTACAACAGTACTTTACTATGCAAATGCCATGTATAGGTCTCTCACATTTCTGAAAACCCAAGTATATCATAGTTAAATTCACAAGTAAGATTATGGATATGTACAACATCCCAGTAGCTGGCCTAGCATTGTCACAGCCAGTATTGTTCAACACACACTGCAGTAGTAGTCATATGTGAGCCATACATTCCTGGGGTAACTCAGTGACCTGACCCATGATCTATGTCACTGCAGACAGACCCAGATGCTATGGCCATAGGTTCTCATGAGCAATATATCAGTACAGCAAGTCTTGTTGAGACATACATGTTATAGTTCCTATTTCCCATTCTTACATTCCCCCTACTGCAGTGCAGTCCATTACATGCTTACTTGTTTGACATACCTGTTTGTTTTATTCAAGAGTAGGTGGTTATGTCCTGCTTGTTTTTTATTTTTCTTTTCACTGTTTCTCTCTCTCTCTCTCTCTCGCTCTCTCTGTCTCACTCTCACAAGGATGTAAGGTGTGCATCTGTTTTGCACAGGCAGCATCTTGTCTTTTGTAGGTAATGCTCATGAGCAGCTGATGGCCTGTGCACCGATTGGTGTCCCCCACTTGATAATTGCATGCAGGACAGCTGTGTTGTCATTCATATAGTCAATGACATGGCAACACACTCCTATTGTTGAGTACATCATGTGAGCACTGGCACTTTTCCTTGCTAGTGAGGAGGACTTTGTGGAGGTGTGTGAACAACAGCATCACAGAAGGTATTTGGAAATACCTCTTACAACCAAAACTGTGGAGACAGGCCAATAGAATGGGAGAGAATGTTCCCGACACAGGGACAGAATGTAAGTATTGCTGTTATACATTTGGATTAATGCTAGTCTAACAGGGTTTGTGTGGGCATGAAGTTCCTGGGTGGTTTTAACACTGACAGTGTTATGTGTTTGACATAACTCTCACCTGTAGGCCTATCCACAGAATGGCCAGAATTGGACTCCTGTGTTTGGTGTGTTCCTCAGACATTTTTTATCTTTGGAAAATCAGTAGCATACTCTGGAGATTGCAGTCAGTAACTGCTAACATCCATTTGTGTTACAGACCTCATATCCCTCAGAAAAGATATGCTACAACTAACCCTGTTACAGCAGTAACATTCTCAGTTTATAACAGCAATATTTCAAATATGCCCCTGTTTTGGGGCCTCTGTTCCACAATTATGTCAGGCTTTGTCCAGATGTCATGCAGTAAGAGATTGATAGATATAGTATATGATTATTTAGTGCCTACATTCCTGACATTATCCCAGTTATATATCAGACTGCCAGACATGTTATGTGGAAATTTGTTTTATATATGAGGGGAAAGCCTAGACAGTCTGTGAGTCTCTGTACAGTTTAAAGGTCTGTGTATTTCTGGCAATTGTTGACAGACTGTCAGGACTGTGTAGCAGTGTACTGTGTCAATGTTACTTGGCCTGTGTAGGGAGGGGTATGGATGTATGTGTCATGGCTCCTTTTCTATCTGCCTGTGCATGCTGCTCCTGTTTCTGGTGGACTATCAGCTGTATATGTTTGTAGGGGCGGACTGAGACATGTCCCATACCACAGTCAGGCATCATAGTACACTGTGAATTGGTCCAGTATATGTGGGGGTAGTGTGTGAGTGGTAAACATGTTGATATGGTTTTGTTCACACAGTCCTTATACTGTACTGTTACTTTGGCTTACTGGTATGTCACTGTGACTGTGGTTGAATTGGTTGTGGTATGTTCTTTCACAATGGTGTATATTTTTCAGTACTGTGACATCCCTGTAGTGCCTGATATATTTGCCAATACATGTGTAATTCCCCCTAGTGGATTTGGGTTAGTGTTGTGTCAGTCTGACTGTAGTTTGCACAGTGCTTGGTGACATGCTTAGCAGCTGAGTGTAGTTTCCCTAATGTGATGTTATGTCCAGATATTTGTAGGATGTAGTGTTGCCTAGCCCCCATAAGTGTTGTGTATTTCTGACACATCAGTGGGCTGATGTGAGGATTTCAGTCACTAACTAATGGGAAGTAATTAAGTGTTGGACTTGCGCTATTTCAGTCAATATATGTTATGACCGACATGAGGATGTTACTGCAGCAACTGTGTCAGCTTATCTACTCCAGTATTTCAGATTTGTCCATATTTCCATGGCTTTCTCCCCCCACTTTGTCAGGCCTGATCTAGGTTCATTGCACTAAGGGGTTCTGAGCCTACCTCGGGACTGTCTGGATTGTTGCAGTATGTCCAGGTTTATTGCTCGTATTTCTGGTCTGTTCCACAGATGCACTATTTTCATATCCTTAGTAAATCATTGTCATGATCTGAGAATTTCTGACAGTAAATGATGACATACATTTCAGTTTCAGAACTCACATCCTTCAGAACATGTATGCTGAAAGAAGCCCTGTCACTCTGGCAACATTCAACATTTATAAGAGCAATATTTGAAATATGTCCCTAGTTTTGTCCCATTGTCCCGTCCCCCCCCCCATTTAGATAGCCTTGGGCCAGATTTCTTGCAGTAAGGGGTTGGTAGGTATGGTTCTCAGGTATGACTCCACTGCATGTTATGAGCTTATAGAGCACCTCTCTGCAAGTAGTCCTGAGGTGTGCTGTGGTTATCTACAAGCTAGCAACTTACTTCTCCAGTTTCCAAACCCACTGACCCATCTTGCCTTGGAATACCTGCTGTCAAGTCCCTCCATGGGAGTTTTCCCTTCAAATTTGTGACTATCAAAGTATGTCCTGCTTAATCTGTAAATTACTTTAGCTGTTACCTGTACTTTATAGCATAATATACACTCAGATTGCAGATTGCTCCCTATTGTATTCCTGCTCTCCCACTCTTCCGACTCTCCTCTAACTATTCTTTCTGCACTCTGGTAAGCACTCATTGCTGGAACCTCTCCCTGTACTGTCTGCTGCCCCTACTCTGGGGTATTCCCTACCTCTCTTACCAATCTTTTCCTGGCTATCTCCAGATCCAATATCTCTCTACCCTTGCTTCCAATTCCTATAGGCATAACTCAGTCAGTCTGTCTTAAGAGCTTTTACTGTCCCTCCCCACCTCTCCTGCTCACAATCCTGACAAACCTACCTGCTTCTCTGATTGTCTTTTGTTACTTTTTCTTCATGGGTGTAGCCCCACTCTACTTGCCCTTACTACTCTTTGCTCACTTTGCTCCCCTACCCTATGCCCATTCCCACCCACCCCATTACAATTTCCTTTATATTAACCACTCCCTCCCCTTCCTGTCTCAACAT
>NC_056726.1:582512265-582532265 GCF_019279795.1 Protopterus annectens | reverse complement strand
CTAATATACACTCAGTGTAAACTTGGCTTAACTCATTCACTCCAGAGCAGGTCAGGAAAAGCTGCCTGCTGAATTTCACCATAGGAACAACAGAGCAGCCTGAGCTCATTTTCAGAAAATCCATTTGTAATACTATACAGAAAACAAATGCTCATAACTCTTTAACTATAAGAGCTACACTAAAACTGTAAACGCGAAAGTTGTTCAGCAGACACTGACTTTTCCAACAGTGTAAATGTTGATAGTGCATATCAAAGTCATAATGAAATATTTGGCAAGGAATGCTGATATTGTGCAATTTTTTTAATTTTTTGGAAAAGCAAAGCACAATATCTTGGTCTATGTACCATGCAGACCCATACAATTTGAATTTAATTTGTTAGTATGAATGTCAGCTTTAAAATGATACTTTAACCATAACTGTGTGACACTCCTTTCATGAGATATTCACAGAAATATGATTAGTATATTATTTCTCATAATTGATAAATAAACAAAGCATAATATCTCATCACCTGTAACAGACAGAGCCTACATATCAGTGTAGAAGTTGTGCATCTGAATGTCAGCTTCAAAATGACACATCATTTGTGTGATTACCATGCTCCCTCGCAAAGATATGGGCATAATAATGAGAAGTATTGTAAATGTATAATTTTCATATTTGTACAAGACTAAACAAACTGTAATATCTGTACGTGTGTACAGTGCCTAGACACAGTTCTTTTACCATGTTGTAAGGAGTAACACTGTCTTCAAAATGATGCATTACTTCACACAATGTGGTGCTCCTTGCAAAGTTATTTACCAAAATATGAAAAAATCATAATTTCCATAACCTAAGTCAGAAACAAACTTTGATATCTGCCTATGAGTACAACATACAGGTACCATTCCTTTACCATGTTAGAACTATAAATAATCTTTTCAAAATGAGGTATTACTTAGCACATTCAGATGCTCCCTTGCAAAGTTATTTACCAAAATATGAAAAAAATTATAATTTCCATAACCATAAGTCTCAAACAAACTTTGATATCTGCACATGTGTCAAACATACTGGCACAATTCTTTTACCATATTAGAACCAGCAATACTGTCTTCAAAATGAGATATTACTTGGCACATTCAGATGCTCCCTTGCAAAGTTATTTACCAAAATATGAAAAAAATCATAATTTCCATAACCATAAGTCTCAAACAAACTTTGATTTCTGCACATGTGTCAAACATACTGGCACAATTCTTTTACCATATTAGAACCAGCAATACTGTCTTCAAAATAAGATATTACTTGGCACATTCAGATGCTCCCTTGCAAAGTTATTTACCAAAATATGAAAAAAAATCATAATTTCCATAACGATAAGTCTCAAACAAACTTTGATTTCTGCACATGTGTCAAACATACTGGCACAATTCTTTTACCATATTAGAACCAGCAATACTGTCTTCAAAATGAGATATTACTTGGCACATTCAGATGCTCCCTTGCAAAGTTATTTACCAAAATATGAAAAAAAATCATAATTTCCATAACCATAAGTCTCAAACAAACTTTGATTTCTGCACATGTGTCAAACATACCGGCACAATTCTTTTACCATATTAGAACCAGCAATACTGTCTTCAAAATGAGATATTACTTGGCACATTCAGATGCTCCCTTGCAAAGTTATTTACCAAAATATGAAAAAATCATAATTTCCATAACAGTTATTTGCCAAGCTCAGAGAAATAAATTTTACATAACACATTTCATAATAGTGTTTTACTTACTATACTGGTCCAGCTTGGTCATGGGTGTTTTCCATTCTTCTCACAATCATGCAGGGCTCTCCTCACGCCATTGTGGAGGTTGGTCAAGAAGAATGCAATGCCCTCCTCAGTTAGGTGAATGCCATCCCTTCTGAACCAGTGAACATCTTCCCTTCCAGTCTTACCTCATCTGAAATAAAGCATGGGTGGACACTGACAAGGGTGCACAGCCAGGGCACATGTAAAGAGAAAAGCAGGGTAAGGACCGCTCCACTAATATGCCAAGGACAGGCATGGGGCTCCAGATGTTGGTTATCTGTAGTGTCCCATAGCTGTGCCGGCTGCCCACTCAGACTGCTGATACCACTATGGTCTCATGACCTCCTTCAGTGGCAGCAGTCTGCCTTCTGCCTTTTCTCTTACATGTGCCCATTCAGCAATGGACCTAAGGGATGAGGGACTGAAGTAACTCACTAATTGCTGTCCTGACCTACCGGAAGGAGGGAGACTGAGGGAGAGCTACATCAAGGCAACATGTCAAAAGACCAAGACTGACCCAGGCTGTGTCTTTTTGCATGTTTTGCAGTACATCACAGTGGCGCACCCAAGCCCATGCTTACGAGGACAGCAGCACTATGGGACTGTGCTGTAGAGTCTCCAGGTTCCCAAGTGCGATCGGGTGGATCACAAGATCCATGCTGGCTGGGTATGCCCCTGTGATGCACCCAGCAACACAATATTCGCGATGGGACAGCGTAAGGTTTTGGCTGCTCCCTTTCCAGTGACTCCCAGAACAGCAGAAGACAGTCTTACCTTATCTGAAATAAAGCATGGGTGGACACTGACAAGGGTGCACAGCCAGGGCACATGTAAAGAGAAAAAGCAGGGTAAGGACGCGCTCCACTAATATGCCAAGGACAGGCATGGGGCTCCAGATGTTGGTTATCTGTAGTGTCCCATAGCTGTGCCGGCTGCCCACTCAGACTGCTGATACCACTATGGTCTCATGACCTCCTTCAGTGGCAGCAGTCTGCCTTACCTCTGCCTTTTCTCTTTACATGTGACCATTCAGCAATGGACCTAAGGGATGAGGGACTGAAGTAACTCACTAATTGCTGTCCTGACCTACCGGAAGGGAGGGAGACTGAGGGGAGAACTACATCAAGGCAACATGTCAAAAGACCAAGACTAACCCAGGCTGTGTCTTTTTGCATGTTTTTGCAGTACATCACAGTGGCACACCCAAGCCCATGCTTACCGAGGACAGCAGCACTATGGGACTGTGCTGTAGAGTCTCCAGGTTCCCAAGTGCGATCCGGGTGGATCACAAGATCCATGCTGGCTGGGTATGCCCCTGTGATGCACCCAGCAACACAATATTTGGGACAGCGAAGGTTTTTGGCTGCTCCTTTCCAGTGACTCCCAGAACAGCAGAAGACAGTCTTACCTTATCTGAAATAAAGCATGGGTGGACACTGACAAGGGTGCACAGCCAGGGCACATGTAAAGAGAAAAAGCAGGGTAAGAACCGCTCCACTAATATGCCAAGGACAGGCATGGGGCTCCAGATGTTGGTTATCTGTAGTGTCCCATAGCTGTGCCGGCTGCCCACTCAGACTGCTGATACCACTATGGTCTCATGACCTCCTTCAGTGGCAGCAGTCTGCCTTACCTCTGCCTTTTCTCTTTACATGTGCCCATTCAGCAATGGACCTAAGGGATGAGGGACTGAAGTAACTCACTAATTGCTGTCCTGACCTGCGGAAGGGAGGGAGACTGAGGGAGAGCTACATCAAGGCAACATGTCAAAAGACCAAGACTGACCCAGGCTGTGTCTTTTGCATGTTTTGCAGTACATCACAGTGGCACACCCAAGCCCATGCTTACCGAGGACAGCAGCACTATGGGACTGTGCTGTAGAGTCTCCAGGTTCCCAAGTGCGATCCGGGTGGATCACAAGATCCATGCTGGCTTGGTATGCCCCCTGTGATGCACCCACCAACCTAAGAGCAGTTGGCAAAACAAAATTGAAGAGGGACCTTCCTGGCATTGGTGCTGAAGGGCTTGGCTGCTAACTGACATGGGGGCACAGAAAGAGCACATGTACACTGAAAAAGCAGGTGAGGCACTCTGCTTTACTTCTGCCTTTTCCATTTACATGTGTCCTTTCTGCAATGAGTAGAAGGGAGGAGCTAATGTAAGCCCTGTTGTCCTGACCTACATACACTGACTACACCTGAAGGGGGGGAGACTGAGTGGAGAGCTACATCAAGGCAAAATGTCAAAAGACCAAGACTGACCCAGGCTGTGTCTTTTTGCATGTTTTTGCATTACATCACAGTGGCACACCCAAGCCCATGCTTACCATGAACAGCAGCACTACGGGACTCTGCTGTATAGTCTCCAGGTTCCCAACTGCCATCCCGGTGGATCACAAGATCCATGCTGGCTGGGTATGCCTCTTGTGATGCAACCAGCAGCACAATATTCGGCGATGGGACAGCATAAGGTTTTTGGTTGCTCCCTTTCCAGTGACTCCCAGAACAGCATTAGACAGTCTCATCTTATCTAAAATAAAGCACGGGTAGACACTGACAAGGGAGTCCAGCCAGGGCACATGTAAAGAGAAAAAGCAGGGTAAGGACCGCTCCACTAATACGCCAAGGACAGGCATGGGGCTCCAGATGTTGGTTATCTGTAGTGTCCCATAGCTGTGCTGGCTGCCCACTCAGACTGCTGATACCACTATGGTCTCATGACCTCCTTCAGTGGCAGCAGTCTGCCTTACCTCTGCCTTTTCTCTTTACATGTGCTCATCCAGCAATGGACCCAACAGCCTAGTCACAACTTTGATGTATAGTGTGCTCTGCACATCTTACTGCTGTCAGCAGTCTGCTAGACTCTTATGGCCATGGTACTCACCAAAGCATTCCATGCATAGGTTAATCTTGCAGGTCGGGCATCCCCATGATGGTTCAGCACGTTTTCCCTTGATGGCACAGTTTTTGCATCGTGCCTTCCGCCATTTCACTGGAAAGTGTGAGCCTTCTTCAAATCGTGTCATGGGCTCTGGGATGGTAATCTCTATGCATCTTTTCCTCTTCTTGTAGGTGGTCAGGAGGTGCATGCCTAGGTGTCTTCTAAACTGTAACTGGCTTGCCGCAATAAAACGCCAGAGCGTGAAAGCTGTCGGTGGCTAGCACTCACAAAATAAAATGTAAGCATTCACTATGGCCACATCCCATAGGAACCAGAACAAGTACAGCCACCATTTCCTTGCCTTCGAGCAGTTGGATACTGCGTCCTGAGCTGATCTGCTCGGTCCACCCCATTCATATGTGTTGTACATGTTTACAACTGGTGGACATGGCACTGCAGCTTTTGTTCCATCGTGCTGTCTCCTGCGTATACTGGAGACTGCCATGGTTGTTACTATTGGTTGACAGCAGAAATACTGGGTTGCTATCCTTCCATTCAGTTGAAAGCAATGGTCCACTCTGCAGCTGCTTGTAGAACCCTCGGCTTTACCAATGGCTTGTCGGTTGAATGTTACAGGCCATCCAGACCTATTGTGCGCATGGTTCCACAGCAGTACAGACCGTCCTGCAGCAGTTGCTGTGCCAGAGGGACAGATGAGAAGAAGTTGTCAAAGTAAATGTGATGCTTCTTTCCAATCAGCCCCCGTGTTAGGTCGACCACAACTCTGTGTGCCAGTCCAACATCTGTGGTCTGCTCTGCCTTTCCAGTGTACACCTGGAATTCATGCACATAACCATTATGTGAGTCAGCTAGCACCCATACCTTAATGCCATACCTCTCCGGCTTGCCAGGCATAAACTGTCTAAATGTCAGACGCCCACGGAAGCCGACCATGGCTTCATCTACTGCCACCTCACGATGCACATTATACTGTGTCCTACATGCATGAAGTACGGCATCCAGTATTGGCCGTACATGATGGAGCTTGTCATGACCCACAGAGCCCTGTGGTCGTCTGAGGTTTTGTCATTGCAGTGAAAATACTGCTGAATTTTTCAAACCTCTCCGGTCATGTACTCTGCTATTGGGAAATGACCATACAGATGGTGCGTTTCCCAGTACTGCCTGTATTTTGGAACATGTACAATAGACATGTATATTCTGACACCTAGAAATGCGTATGTCTCCAGGACAAACTGGACTCTACCGCTTATCAACCTTGCCTGCTGCAGCCTGCCTCTGTGCAGCATAGCGGTTAGTTTCATCAGCAATAAGCGAATACAGTTCCTCTGGGAACATCAAATTGAGGAAGTCCACCTCTGTGCTGTCCGAGTCCAGGTTGGTGACTGGGCCGACTGGACACACAAAATCATCGATGTGAACTGGTGTTAGGCGTTTCTCCCATGATAAGTTTCATGGTGGGCATGATCGCCGTGCCTTTTTCATTAGCCTCCCAGACTTTTGAATGCAAGGTACCCTGTGATCAGTGACATTACCCACTGGTTTGTACTGACTACTGAGTGGAGTACTCGCACAAATTCCATATTGCGCACACTCAGATCCTTGCTTGACAAGCAGCTACTTGCTCAGATCCAGTGGACTTTCTCCATCTGAATAAACCTGCTGTAGACTACTGAACTCATGTATAGTAGGAAGCATATCCGCTTCCTCTTCAGCACTAGGCCTGGCTTGGGACTGCAAGGTCTGTCACTCGGACCACGTCCGTGCGTAACTCAGATAGAGGCAATTCATCCTCTGTGTCAAAATCTGATTCAAGTTGCTGACCACTATTGTGTGCCATCATACCTTAACTGGGCTAGTGGCATGTCATCCTCACTGTCGTGGTCAGTTACATCAAGAGTAGTGAGCTCGGGGTTAGAGGGTAGGGGTCTGTCAGGAATCGCTGGGACAGGGGCATCTTTATCAGCAGTAATAGCCTTCTCGCAGACGCCAGTGGAATATGATCATCGGCATCATAATCGTCATCCTCACTCTGGTTTGGCTTACGCTGTGCATCAAGATCCAATTCCATTTCGACCCACTGGTATTACTGTCTGAATCAGTATCCTCGCCCACGTAAGCGGTTAACTTCTTAACAGATGGCATCTTCACTGAGGGGTGTGATGTTGGGTGAATGCAAAGCTGAAAAACAGAATTGTATACAATATAATGTTACTCACCTGCACAGAGGCAGCTGAAAAGCAACACATGCAGTATGTAGTGCTAGTTTGACACATTCAGCTGTTTCATTATATGTGGTTCAGTTACATTAATTCACAAAGATATGAACTACATTAATAAAATGGATACTTATATCTGTATGTTATAAGTGAAAATACATATATACATATATATGTCTGTGTATATATAGAGTATATATTACATATATATATATATATATATATATATATATAGATTATATACATATATATATATATATATATATATATATATATATATATATACACATATATATACACACACACATACACACACACACACACACACACACACACACACACACACACACACACACACACACACATATAGATTGATAGATATATAAAATAAGGGGTTTCAGAGACTAGGTATTTGAAGAATGGAGGGGGTGGCTTGCAATGACTAGAAGCAGAGAAAAAAAACACAATCTGGCTTGTGCATTCATCAATGTGATAATGAGTTGTACTTATGTGAATAACAGTGAAAGCTCCTGATAGTTTTACCTTCCTCCCACACAAGTTGCACACATTACTGAAAAAGGCCAGAAAATTTCACAAAATATAACATAGCTCCATGCAGGTAGTAGTCAGCAAGTAATAACATGGGTAACTTCTAGGCAAAACTAAATCATTCAGAATATCTGGAGCAATTGTAGTAAATAAGTGTAGTAAAGAAAAGGCACTGGTGTAGATTCAGGAGTTATACCATTATGGGCAGATTCCAAAAGCAAAAAAATAATGCTTTCATTCTATCTCGCTGCGTACATTTCTTGAGACAACATAAAGAAAGAGATATCAGGTACCTTGAAGGAATGCAGAAGAAAGCTACCAGATAAGTGCTGTAGAATGGAAGTGAAGGGATATGGTCAAAGACTATAGGAACTACAGATCTTCTTATATGAAACACAAGGAGGCAGGGCTGGAAGACTTGATACTAGTGCACAGAATCATGGAAAGTGAAAAGTTCTCTGACAGAATCAAACTCCCCTACAGCAGCTTACAGAGACTAAATAAATACTGTAGATAGAGCAAGCTATATGAAAGAACTAATCCAACAAAATCATTCAGTGTGTACAGCAAAGTCTCAAACAATCTTAACAGTATCCCCAGAAAAGCAAGCCATCACAAAAGTCTATTTGGAATAATTGACCAAGAGAATTTACAAATTGACAAACTGAAAGAGTCTCTAACTTGGTATTATGACCAATAAAGGCACTTTAAATTAATCTAATGCCAAACACCAAACATTATTACAACCAACAAATGCCCAAAATGAAAAAAATATATACAATTTCTATTATGTTAACTAAATATAAAGTAGACAATGAAGGCCATGTATAAAAGCATTTCAAGATCCTATAACACCATATCACCAGTAATCAAATTATTAATTAATGACCAATCTGCGGAAGTATTATTATAAGCAAGCAAAAAGTGATTACAACAGACCACTACAATGACCGCCTTTACTACATAAAAGGTACTCATCTCAAAAAATGAGCACATCTACTATGCAATGAAGTTCCCCTCCCTTTCTGACCTGCTTATATATATATATATATATATATATATATATATATATATATATATATATATATATATCAAGAAAAAAAGGATAGAAGTATTTTTTTTGTTCAAAAACTTCTTTGGGGCGCATTACCAATCCAGCCAGTCAGCCTAGACTGTTGGCCTTGGTTGTGGAAGAAAATGGTGTACTGCTGGGTCACCCATCCACCCAGTGAATAAAGAAAAATAGCATGCATTTACTTATTTTACTTCAGCAACAAACTATACATACATTTCAGGAGGACCCTAACTAGCCATACAAAGCACTGCAACTACAAGTAAACCACCAACAGGTTATTACAGAACAAGCGCAACAGATCACAGCAAGTTTGAAAACACTCCTATTCTACAAGATTCCCTAGAGGTCTATTATGGGCATAATAATGAAAAGAAACACTAATAATGTCCTGGTTAATTATACTGCATGCTCCCAACTGCCTCACTTATCACTTATTACAAAACAGCATTAAAGATTCGATTAAATTGATAGCATTAAAGATTCATAATACAAAACCAATGATACTAATGCATACATCTCACTTTCTTAGTGTGATTAATCTGGACACATTCTGCTGTTATCAACTTACAAATTTGATAAGACTAACAGGTTTTACATTAGCATACATTTTCTGAAGGGCCTGAAGTCTGGCCTGAAGCAAAAAAATTAAGAAGATTTTTACCACTCACCAATCAGTTGTATCCACGTCCCTTGCACAAAATACACCTCAATATATGGCACTTTATTTTCTTCAAGATGATAACCACAGAATATGGAAATTCAGCTACATAGGAAAATAAAAGAAGAAAACAATAGGTTCTGTCGGCCCTCCACAAATTATTACCATAAACACAACAAGAAAATCCTGGTACTCACTATTAACACCAACGCTCCTACTACCCACCAGGCAAAAAAAAAAAAAAACATGCCAACAATTGAAAACCTCAATGTCTAACAGCCTTGAAAACTTATAAAATAACAGTGAACAGGTGGCAAAATGACTGTCTTGAAACCTTAACAGTCGCTATCCACCAACAATGCAGCCTCACACACAAACTACTATAAAAAGATTTCTATCCCAACTGCCTGAATGTGTCCAAAAGCACACAGTGACTAACATGAGCATGATCTGGACTACAAAATGAGGTATTAATTGGCACACTGACATGATCCCTTGCAAAGTTATTTACCAAAATATGAAAAAAATTCATAATTTCCATATCCTACTTCCAAACAAACTTTGATTTCTGCATATGTGTCCAACATACAGGCACAATTCTTTTACCATGTCGGAACCAGCAATAGTCTTCAAATGATGTTTTACTTGGCACATTCAGATGCTCCCTTGCAAACTTATTTACCAAAATATGAAAAAAAAATCATAATTTCCATACAGGCACAATTCTTTTACCATGTCGGAACCAGCAATAGTCTTCAAATGATGTATTACTTGGCACATTCAGATGCTCCCTTGCAAACTTATTTACCCAAATATGAAAAAAAATCATAATTTCCATACAGGCACAATTCTTTTACCATGTCGGAACCAGCAATAGTGTTCAAATGATGTATTACTTGGCACATTCAGATGCTCCCTTGCAAACTTATTTACCGAAATATGAAAAAAAAATCATAATTTCCATTACCTAAGTCCGAAACAAACTTTGATATCTGCACAGCACAG
This sequence comes from Protopterus annectens, assembly GCF_019279795.1. NCBI lineage: Eukaryota > Metazoa > Chordata > Ceratodontiformes > Protopteridae > Protopterus > Protopterus annectens. Next base: position 582,522,061 of record NC_056726.1, on the reverse strand, counting down.
AATTTTACCAAGCCCAGACAACAAAACGAGCAAGGATCCTTGCAGAGTGGTTCACCAGGAAGTTTATATGTTCCCATCCAATGACCTTATTATCCTGACATCACTGTAAAAACAGGATGGGCTGTAACAGAAGTATGTCAGCAATTGCCTTGGAGCTTAACATACATTACGTGTTATCTTTTCTAAGTACAAAATGAACACAACATTTCAGTAGAAGGGAAAATAAATGTTACCCCAGGGTGACGCCCTGCACTCACCCCCTCCCCCTTTCAAACTGTCTGCTCGCAACATGTAAGTACAGCTGTTTAAACGAACTGTTCTGCTTCCAATAAGGACAAGGCACTGATGCCCCCCAACAACTATACATATATAAACATGCCCACACATGAACTAAATGGCAAACTGACAAAATATGACTAAGGAGGGTACGTTTACACGTGCCATTTTCAACTTCTTAGCACAAGAATCGGAGCCAAAGTCAAGTTATTTAGAAGGATCTAAATATCTGGCATATTTAAAAACACTGATTTGCTCGCTCATTTTAGCAGGATTTGCATTAACGTGTTTTTTGGGAAAACATGCCTGAAGCCTGTTTTGCACATCACTCGTGAATAATATCCACTGAAGTTGCAAAGATCATAACTTTTACAAAGAATAAAGAGGAAAAATGAAACATCAGAGACACTCAAGAGAAAACTTAAGTTGACGCGCAAGAGGAATGCTGGCATCTTGCACCATCATATCGACACATGCTGATGCATAAACAGCTCTGATGGCAAGGTCCTATGTTTCTGGCAAAAGCAATCTAATATGAAATACAATTCCAATACACACAAGCCTACAATTTAAGTCAAAACAATTACAGGAACTGCAAATGCTGATGACAACACAAAAATCCTAGAAGACACAATATGGCTTACATCTCTATCAAGAACATTATTATTCATGACAATATCAATATAGCATTTCCCTTATTAAAATATAACAAAAGGTACACAAAGCATAATAGTTAATCTTTTCAGAGTCTCTAAACTAATGTATGAACCCACCTACTAAGACAAAACTTCAGAAAATAAACTACACTACAACATATGTAACTAAAGCAGCTATACCGCCTGACAGTAACACATTGTTCTATACTTAGTATAAGTATAAACATTAGGCAGTAAGAGAATACTGGCATTAAGGTGTATCTTTCACATTGCTACTAAGTAAGGCCTTCATCTTTACTTAATTACATTCATATGCAACCTGCTTCAACACCTTCCATCTGTCAAAATGCTATAAAATACAGGTAACTAACATGATCCAAATTGAAAAACATGAATGAGCAATATATTGATAACACAGAGCAGACTTTTGTAGTACTTAACATTTCACTTGAAACCTTAAACAAATTAACTATGAAGTATACATTCCATGAAAACATACATCTCAACTTCTTAATGCAATAAATCTGGACAAAGCCAAAATAATAGGGACAAAGACCCCAAAATAGGGACAGATTTTAAATATTGCTCTTATAAACTTTTGCAGTTCCTAGAATAACAAGGATTTGTGTTAACATGCATTTTCTGAAGGGCATGAAATCTGAAACTCGAATGCAAGTCATTTAGTGACTTCAGCCTTAGTGATTTGCCAGAAAACCACAAACTTTATGAGGAACAGACTAAAAATACAAGGCAAAAATCTGGACACTGCAAAAATGTGAACAGTTTAGCAGTATGCATATAAAAAGTTAGTTAAATTTCACCACCAGGGACCACAAAAAACAAACATGGCCCATAAGGCTAGCTAGCCTATTACTTTCCCATGAACCTATAAAAGTATACGGTGGGATGTCAGGATTATCATTGGAAATGACCCTGCCTACACAACTATTACAAATCCTGTTATCCCCACACTCATGCTGTTCTAAAATTACAATGACCACACAACAGCAAAATTTCACTCTTACTTCCAGCTTCTAGTAGCCACCCAGGTTCCTGATAAAATACTTTATGCCAGTAGTACAAAAAATATACAGTACAATGAAAGCACGTGTGCTGCTGAGACTCAAACTGAGTAAGAATATGGACTGTTCACAATGGTATAATATTAGCTGTACTGCAATGGCTACCCAACTACATACCAAGTAAAACTTGTAATTTACTATGAAATGTCAGTGCAGTCACTCTAAATGCAAATCATTAATACCAGCACCATCAAAAACAACATTTTAAGATATGACAGTGGTTGCAATTATAAGGAACAGTACTCCCACAAGTTGTGTAATACCAAGCCATACAATTATTAGGTACACAAAGTTCTGACTACTACTAAAGCATATATACACTCAAATTCTAGTTGTGTCCCACGACAATGAATACACTTTTACAGGAGTGTTAGTGATGAGTACAATACAATTTATAGGCATGTTGACACTTCTAAAACTCCCCGAGAATTTTTTAGCACTAACCTTTATGATAGCAGAGCGTGGGAAGAGCACTTTCTTTACCAGCCTTTGCACGGTCAGTAATTTGAAACTGTTTTATCTATCTCTCGAGGTTTGACTTATTAAAAAAAAGTAAATCTAGGCAAAAGATGCAATGCTAAATTGGAGGATAAAATCACAGCGGTTAAGGGGTATAGGTAGCCGTTATTCTCTACATGCTTTAGTCAAACATACAGACTCCGCCCCATATAAAACGTCAGTTCATTCGGAAAATCCAAAGCTGCAAAAAACGTGGAGGGTGTAGCTAGATTTCACTATATGGGATACAGATCAGCTGCATATTGTTTGCCATGCATATCATACATCCATCATAAAGACTTTTATTTTCTGATATGCAATAAGTTATCTTTTGTACCTCGTAACCCCACACCTAACGTCACTAGACAATGTTGCTCTGCTAGAACACTAATGTCACTCTCACTTACTAAAGTCAACTCTCTTTCCCTCCTAAATATCCTTGGAAAAATGCCCGCTAAGGTAGCTGCTATTATAAGGACAACATTTAAAATCTGTCCCCATTTTGGAACCTTTGCCCCCCAGGAAGTCAGGCTTCATCCAGATTTCTTGCACTAAAAGGTTGAGAGGTATGGAAGCAGATGTGGGGCAGAAATAAAAGAGCTTATCAGGCCAAGTCAAGTCAGCCACATATTTAATTGATGCTGCACTACTGGCGGCGACACTGTTGCAGAAAAATGAGGAGATGCGGGACAGGCGTAAAAGGCGAGCAAGTACAGGATGTATAAGGACTACTTTATAAAGATACGACCAACGCGTTAAACAAGCTGAAATAGGCAGATAGACGCGGAAATAAAAAAAAGTTATACTCCGATAAGGGTGACATCCTCCTATCTGTTCCAATATGGGAAAGAGTTTACAACAAACTGTGGCTACCTGTAAATCAGCTAAGTCAGAAACGTGAAAACTGTGCACTCTCTCCTCATTTACCAAGTTCTAGTATCAAGTAGTTTACAATAAACAGCTCCATCAGTTGTCCGCTAAAGCCAGAGTTGTTCTTCTGGTATATATATCTACCGATATATTAACTTTCATTGCCAAAGTCTGATTCACGTGTTATGCAGAACCCAAAAGACAACATTCAGTCAAGGCGATTTTCTAAAAAGATTAATGCAGTATACAAAACACATTACCTGTTTGCAGCAGCATTTCGAAAGAACCACACAGACTTAGGCGTCACCCCATTAGTTTGGGAAAACGTTAGGTAATGCAGCCAGTGATCCCATTACTAACCAATATATATAGACCAAATAAGTTTTTAGAATGTCCCTACAACTGATTTATCAATGCCAAATACTACATTGCTTATTGATAACTGCTATTGATCCAGTACAGGAGGCCGCAATTGTAGTCTTTAGGGCAGCGGTGAAATAAAAAAAAAAAGAAAGAAAAGTTGTTGTTTGTTCGCTTGCAGGTTAGGGGTCCTCACAACAGAACTCCACTCTATAATTTGCCCTTCTGATGCTGGGGAGCGCAATTGTAATCTTTAGGCAGCGGTGAGAAATAAAAAAACGTTGTTGTCTGTGCCGTTCACATAAAAAAATCAGTCCTCATAAAGCAAGAAAACCATGTAAGCTGTAGCAGAGCAATATGTTACCTTATCTTACCTTACGGATCAGAGATTAAATGGTCTGTAGAAGAGACTTGCAGTTTGTTGTGAAAATGCACTTAGAACTGCGATGCAGGTCTTTCTTCCCGTAACTGCAGCAAAACTCCTGGTTCGTTCAGTTATCAGCAGGATAACTAGAGGATCCAACAGTAATTTTACCATAGCAAGATAAAGAAAGGGAACTTTTACTGCTGGAACCCTTATTTATTGGGACAGAACAAAGGGTTTTAGGTCAAGGGGTGGGAGGAGTTAAGTGTACTGTGATTGGACATACGGCTTGCATAGAAAATCGGCTTGCTATGAGAAGAAAGTACAGAGTGACTTGCAAGCCGATTTTCTCCGAGAACTCAAATATAACCACCACGTAATTGTATACTGAAAATTAAGCTGACAAGGTAACTGACAGAGTTCAGTTACTTTTTCATCTTAATTTTCAACAGTGGAGTTACTATCTGACTACAAAATTAACTACGCTGGGAGAAGGCACTCGGGGTTAACAGAATGGAATTCCTATATTCTCATGGCACACTCGGTGCTAAGCACAGAGGCGCCATGAGAAGATACTCGGTGTTAATAACTTCATAAATCTACCTACGTATAAGGAAACACTTGCAGTCTGTAATAAACTTCTGAGGCTTATTACTAAGTACAAACCCAGCCTCATACTCAGTGGTGACATTCACCCTAACCCCGGCCCATCCACCTCTGATAAAAACACCCCCTCCAATTGTAACCTAAGCTATCAAACTAGAATCAGTAGACCAACAAACTCTCTCCTGGCCTGTCACCTCAATATTAGGAGCATTAATAATAAGGTAAATGAACTGCATGCTCTCCTAGCTGTCCACTCCCCTGAAATACTATGTCTTTCAGAGACCTGGTTAAAACCTCATACAACTGATAATGAGGTGTTACCTCCTGGGTATAATATACACAGGGTGGACTGTGTTTCCAGGAAGGGTGGTGGGGTAGCTATACTTTACAAATCTGGGTTAAATGTGACCAAAATTGTTAACCAACCACCTTAGATAGATCAACAACTCTGAGATTCTTGCCACAAGATTACAGCTCAACAAAAATAAATGCATTAACATTATCTGTATGTATATCCCCCCAGGCAACAACATAGACACACTTGAAGTCACCCCCACTGGCTATAATGTCACTACCCCCAAGCAACTCTACTGCTTGGTGACTTTAACATAGACTGGAGCACCTGCTCCTCACAATCCCCCTCTACCCATATTAACCTGCATGCTTTCACACAAACAATAACTACCCCAACCAGGCTAGGTAAACCCATCCAAAAAGAAACCATACTCGACTGGGTTCTTGTAAATAGCAACCCCCAACTGTACACTGTGGGTACCCTTCTCGGTGACCTAAGTGACCACCTCCTCACTTATGTCATTAAGCAAAAAGCCATTATCCCACAAATTCCCGTAATCAGGAAAGTCAGAAACAATAAAGACTGTCACCCTGCCAAATTCCAACAGGAACTTATCTCCTGTAATTGGTCTATGCTAAAACACCTTCCCCTGGAGAAGGCAGTTGCATATTTCAACAATAAATTTCTCGAAATCCTAGATCTGCATGCTCCTGCCCGCTCAAAGTGAACAAAAGCTAAAACTGTACCATGGCTTACTAAAGAGATCAAACAAAAAATCAATAGCAGAAATAAATGATGGGACCTATGGCGCTCCACTAAAGACCCCCATGATCATGTTAAATACAGGCAAGCTAGGAATGAAACTAAAAAATCCATTCTAACAGACAAAAAACAGTACTATCATAATTTACAGACAGTTAACTGGAACAATCCTCAGAATTTCTGGGCAGGTCTGAACAATCTACTTCACCCTGGAAAAACATCCACCCCCATCCCCACTGCTACCATTGATAAATCTCCTCAGGATGTCTCAGACTGCTTTAACCATTTCTTTACTGAAACAATACAAACCATAGCTAGCCAACTACCTCCTAGCTTTCCCGGCCCTGATAATACCACTCCTCTAAGCCAACCCTCATTTAGCCTCCAACCAGTGCCCACATCACTCGTTCGCTCTCTCCTCACAAAATTAAAACCCACCACACTCGCCGCTGACCAACTCCTTGCCGAGTACCTCAAAAAATTAGCTGATGCCATTGCCTATCCTATATCAATTCTAATTAATCAGACCATAACAGAGGCAAAAATTCCCACCTTATCAAAAACAGCCTATGTAATCCCATTACATAAAGGAGGATCCTCCATGGATTTCTCCAACTACAGACCAATTGCTATACTTTCCCCACTGGCAAAAATAATGGAAAAATGTGTACACAAACAACTCATGCACCACCTAATCCAAAATCACTTCATGGTTGATGCCTAACATGGATTCCGACCACACCACAGCACAATCTCAGCCCTCCTGGCTTTCACTGGTACCATAAACAACCATAACAACAATTATATCTCTTCTGCCCTCTTCTTGGATCTCACCAAGGCATTCGATATGGTTGATCACCAACTTTTGTTACACACTCTGAAAACCTTCTATCTAGATTCCAAAGCCATGCTGTGGTTTAAATCCTACCTCAATGGGAGGCAGCAGGCAGTTCGCTGGAAAGACAAGCTCTCTAACCTTCTACCAAACACCCTTGGAGTGCCACAAGGCTCAATATTAGGGCCTCTACTGTTTTCCATATTTATTAATGACTTATACACTGTCATCCCAAATGTCAGCTGTATCCAATACGCTGATGACTCTACCTTGACTTGCTCTGCTACATCTCCTTCGGAACTGAGGTCCGCTACCCAGTCCACCTTTAATACCATAGAAAACTGGCTCTCTGAATGTCACTTGTTATTAAATCCCCAAAAAAACAAAATGCTGTTTTTCCTCACCTACACAAAGGTCTGCTGCTTTTACCTTCAACATTAATGTGAAAGATGGCACTGTTATCTCCCCTGACCCCTCTACAAAACTACTAGGAGTCATTATTGATAAAAACCTAAAATTTGACTTGCATGTCAATCAATTAATCAAGAACATCAATAAAAAACTAGGATCACTGTATAGAATAAAAGCCTTCCTAAACCCTCAAGCCAGGATTGCCATAGCCCACACAAAACCTAATCTCAACACTTCTATATGTCTCCCCCCTTTTCTCTATTCTAAACAAGTCAGTCCTAAATAGATTGTCATCCTGTTACAATCACATTGCCAGGTTTGCCACTGGCCTACCATTTAGGACACACCACTGCATTAACCTCAAACAGCTTGGGTGGCTAGAACTTCCCAGTCTAATCCAATACAACCTTCTAAAAAAAATTCTCTATAATCCAGATAATACACCATCCCTAAGGAATATTATCACCCCTCATAACAATCAGAGACTGCTTAGATCCTCAAACAAATTACTAATTCAGACAATCAAAATTAACTATACAGCTGGGGATGCCCTCTTTGCAAATTCTGTAGGCAGAGTTCGGAATCTCCTTCCAGCCAACATTACTTCGCTCTCCACCCTTTGCCAATTTAAAACCAAACTCAGACAACATCTGGCACTAAACTGGTTTTGCCACTGTAACAAGCCTGGTTAACCCTCCTCATAAATGTATAGAATATATTACTTTCTGCCTACTGTCAATGTATTCCACTAACTTAAACCAGGGATAACTATACCTGTGAACTTGCCTATCTCATGTTTTTTCATGTATCCTCTGTAAATAGCTTACCTGTAATTATGTCTATATTGTTATATTTCTGACTCTGACTACCTTGGAGCTTTTCTCTCCAGGCCTCCGCTGAAAATGGACAAGTATCCAGTCAGACTATCCCAGTCAACAAATGTAAAATAAAATAAATAAATAATGCTAATGCATAACCTGTTTTCTATCAACTTTGTCTGTCTGCTGTGCAGATGGGATGACATCGGTGTTCAGGCTGTGGTTGACTACACTGCAGAATGGGTCTAAGAGCCCATGCCTGTGTTCATGTTGGATGCAGCCAGGAATGGTATCAGGCCTATGGAGTCCTCTATGTGTTGCCTTTGAGAAGGCATTACAGACCTGCTTCCTGATCAGGAGGGGAGGGGGGCAGGTGCTGTACATGCACATGTGTACCTATGGGGGGACAGGGGGGGTGATGTTTACACTTCACCTGTCTGCAGCGGGTTGCCTATATCCATGGCATATGTGTATGTGGTGCTATTGACCACCACTACAGAGCAGATGTGTGTTGCCTCTGGAACTGCAGACAAACATTTGGAAGTCTTAGTGACTGTCCTTGGTAGATGTCTCCAGTTTGCACTCAAATATAGCCTTAGGGTACATCACCTGTGAGCTCATTTGCTTGTGCAGAAAAATGTGACATGGCTTACAGTGAGGCACCTGTTCCTTCTTGGCTTATCCTGCAATTATTTCCACCTATGATGGTTGTTGTGTATTGCTGCTGTCCACCACTGGCATTCAGCCTACCTTGAGGGGGTTGATGTTGTCCTGTCAGGTATTGCTGAGGCCATAAAGCTATGTAGGAGCCCACATAGTATTGTGGTGTGGGCCTGGACACTGCTGCTAGTTCCAACATATGGGATGCCCTTCATGTGGGCCTTGCCCATTTATCTTGCTTGTCCTTGGGAAATTATGGAGGTGTGGGGGCTACAACTTCACAGACAGTAGGTGGCAATACCTCACAGGACAGGACATGTGGAGACAGTCCAACAACATGGGGGGAAAAGCTCCAGAATTGGGTACAGATTGTATGTCATTAGTGCTGTTATACACATGGAGGGTTGCTTCATTGACAGGGTTCATCTGGACATGCATTTACTGTATGCCTTGACATCTGACAGTGATATGCTTCTGATATACCTCTCACTTGGCATGTTGTCCACAGACTGGCCAGATGTTTCCTGTTATGCTTGGTCTGTTCCTCAAACAACATCTGTTTTTGTGGGGTTGGTAGGGTAATGTGAAAACTGTAGTCAGTAACTGTTGACATCCATTGGTGTTCCAGACATCATATCCTTCAGGGATGTTATGTTACAACACATGTAACACCAGCTACTGTTTCAGTTTGTAACACCATTATGTGTGATATGTCCCTCTTTCCAGCCCACTGTCCCACAAGTACATCATGCGTTGTCCAGATGTCCTGCACTATGAGATGCAGAGGTATGATATATCATTAATTACCAACTGCACTCCAGTTATCATGGCAATGACCTGGCAGACTCCTGGTCATGCGGTGGCCAGGATGATGGTTCCGCACCCTAATAATTCTGTGGAAACATGTACATATGACAGTTATGTCTGTCTGGCCATTGTGAACAGACTGCCAAGATTGTGTAGCAGTGTAGTGTGTATATGTTTGTTGGGCTGGGTAGCAAGAGTAGCAGATGTGAGTGCCATACATCCTTTACCTATCTGACTCTGCATGCTGCTACAGCTGCTGGTGGTCTATCAGGTCTGTATGCTTATAGGGGCTGACTGTGCAATGTCCTGTAGCACCTCAGGATTCCCAGTACACTGTGAATTGGGCCAGTATATGTTGGTGTAGTGTGTGACTGGCAATCAGGATATGTTTGTTCTGACAGTCGTTCTGCTCTAGAGTTCATTTTGGGTACTGGTACGTTGGTGACTGTTGTGCAAATGTTTTTGGGTGGACATGTTTGCACCACTCTGCTTTTCA